>NC_053393.1:280383051-280515084 GCF_905171765.1 Bufo bufo | reverse complement strand
TGAGGAAGGAAGGACAGACATTAATAAAATTACCCCTCTCCCCACAGAAAAAACAAACCCCACGCCTACGGCGAGTCTCAGGAGGACGGACCTGACGAGTAGTTCCTCCTAGCTGCATAGGCTCGTCTAAGTCCGTACAGACTAACTGCTGCTTGGGAGGGGTTACCAATTGCTCCGGATTTTTCAATCTGTCCCTAAGACGTCTATCTATTCTGATAGAGAGGGACATCACCGCATCAAGGGAAAAGGGAGTCTCATACAGCGCAAGCGCATCCTTAATCCTTTCGGATAACCCGGAGCAGAACTGACTCCTGAGAGCCGGGTCGTTCCACTGGGTATCCGTAGCCCACCTACGGAACTCTGCGCAATACTCCTCTACTGGCCGCTCTCCCTGTAGGAGTCTCCGTAATTTTGATTCAGCCAGTGCGACTCGGTCAGGGTCGTCATATATGAGACCCAAGGCCCCAAAAAATTCATCCACTGACCGGAGAGCCTGGGAATCAGTGGGTAAAGAGAACGCCCAGGATTGCGGGTCCCCCTGCAGCAGGGAAATAACCCCCACCCGCTGTTCTTCATTACCAGAGGAGTAAGGGCGCAGTTTAAAATATAATTTACAGGCCTCACGGAACGTCCCAAATTAGTCCCTTCCCCCAGAAAATCTGTCAGGAAAAGCAACCTTGGGTTCCGCAACAACCTGGTTACCTGTAGCAACCGCTGGGCTTGCGGTCTGTTGCAATTGCTGCTGTTGCTGGAGGACCGACGCCTTCAATCCTGCCACCTCCAAAGACAGGCCTTGAAATTGCTTTGACAAAGCAGCAATTGGACCCATACTGGATTCTAAGTAGGTAGAAAGAAAAAAAAATTCTTTTTTTTTTTTTCTTTTACCTACGCAAGATAAGGGCCAGATATAATGTAATGACCGGCGTCACGCAAAGGGAGGGAAATGGGAAGGCCCTGTCCAAGGGAGAGGGAAAGGTGGTGACCCCTGACTCACCTTGCGACTGGCACCTGACTGCCCTGACGTCCCTAGACGGGTTCCTCACCCGTACGCCGATCACGTGCCTAAACCCTGGCTTTCCCTAGGATGAGCCCTGAGTAGTGAGTAGGTGGGATCACTAGTCCGCACCACTGACACTAAGAGGAAAACACCAAGGAGAGGACAGACAATACAGACAAACATATAATCCCAGGTGGGTGACAACAACAGACCACCAAGGCTCAACAGGGATCCGGAGGGTAATGTTCTGGAACAACAACCAGTGAACACAACTACACAGCTCCAGTGGGTCAGTATAGAAGTCCAGGCAGGAAGCTCTATATCTGGCAACCAGAGAAGTGGGAGATGGGAATATAAGGAGGTTGGGATTGCTAGACAAGAAACAGCTGAGGAGGAGAAGCTACGGATCCCTGAGTAAGCCAAAAGGGTTGCAAGGCAAACCCAGAAAGCTACCATTACGAAACAGCACTGTCTTTGTACATCGAGCGCGCAGCCACCCGCTGCGACTTCCTGACCCCGGGTATAACGGAGTCAGGCGTGGCTCTTGACACCCTCGTGACAGGAAAATGCCCCAAGAACAAGCAGGAACAGAAGACAGTTGCAGTAGAGGCCTGGCAGAGCATCACCAGGGATGAAACCCAGCGTCTGGTGATGTCTATGCGTTCCAGACTTCAGGATGTAATTGACTGCAAAGGATTTGCAACCAAGTATTAAAAAGTGAAAGTTTGATTTATGATTATTATTCTGTCCCATTACTTTTGGTTCCTTAACAAGTGGGAGACACATATGCAAACTGTTGTAATTCCTAAACTGTTCACCTGATTTGGATGTAAATACCCTCAAATTAAAGCTGACAGTCTGCAGTTAAAGCACATCTTGTTCATTTCATTTCAAATCTATTGTGGTGGTGTATAGAGCCAAACATGTTAGAATTGTGTAAATGTCCCAATATTTATGGACCTGGCTATATGTAAACATCTAAGTGCAAGCGCCATATTTTATTGGCTTCGCTCTAAAAGCAGTACAGCATACGTCATAAATGACACATCAGGGAGGATGGTCCTCTTGGAACTTAAGTGAATAAGGCGTTATAAGAGAGCTGGAGGATATGGGGGCCATCTTACTTAATCAAGAATCATATCCACATCTCTATCAGTCCCCCCTTTGAAGCCATTTCAATTGGCCTAACGTTGTCCCTAATCTAAGTTCGTTCTGCAATCTGTCCCATTGTACCTGTTGGTTGTTTCACCACTTTGGATACAACCTATCCCTATTGGATAGACTCCCTCATAATGGACTTATACAATGGGAAGTCAAATTCTCACCTATCCCTAATACAGAATATATAGGGGTGATGTTGAGTGGTGGCTTCTCGATTATTGTGAACTATTAATACTGGGAATCTTTGGCCAATACTATCCATGGGTCACTGTGCTGAAAGTATCGTGCTGTAACAGCTTTGTAACAGCTTTGTTCTCCCTTTTACACAACTTTTTTACAGCTCAGAAACCTATTTTTACTATCTCATTTGAAATCCATATTCTTTGAGTCCGGATCAGCAGTCACACAAGGTGAAACAGTACACAAGACTCAACACTTTCTTGCAATGACTGGTGTAGATCCATTTAGGCTTTCCTTTGAGCTTCACTGATGTGCTTGTGGTCAACAACGCTTGGAATGGACCATCATAACAGGGTTTGAGGACTTTTCTAAAATGTCTTCTTACCACCACCCAATCTCCAGACACAAGTGGGTGGGTGTGGCGAAACCAACCTCGCCACTGTGTACTGGATAAGCCTGGTTGCCAGCCTCTTGCCCCAGGATTATGGGCCCTCTCATCAGCCCATGCTAAACTTAAACCCCATGGCGATTTGACTGTGTTTGTGGCATCTGAGCGCTGTTCGGATATATTGAGCGCTCAGATCCAAGCCATCTGGGGAGAAGCTGAATGTGGGGGTTCTGTTCAGTTTGATAGGAGTTATGTATTTTTGTGTAGTTTTGCTGTTGTGAATAGAGGTATTTTCTGTACCTAGTTGGCTTACCACACCCAGTTAAGCTAATTATCTCACACAGCCTAACTCTGTAAAAACTGGTTTTGGGCAGAAAAGCCATGCTTCTTTGTTCACTAAGGACTTTTACTAACTTTTGAACCCCTGGTCTAATTCGTGCCATTTTTGGATATGTTAAATTTCTGTGTTTACTGTAATGGTTGTGACATTGTATATTTGAATAGTAATGTCTGTCCTATTGTCCCCACGTGTGTATTGGCGATTTCCATTTGTCCTGAGAGATAATTGAATTACTCCTCAGTTGTCTCCAGGACAGAAGACATTGTTTAAAAACTGTGTATTCTCCTGCCTGGGGAGGATTTTGTATGGGAGTGTTTTACTGTATTGTACGTGTTTATTGGTTGTTTTTACAAAACCCTGGGGGTGGTACTAATGTTTAACAATGTTATAAAAGAACAATAAACACACAGCTCTGGCTGCCCACTGCTTTACCCTCAACACAGAGCTTGGTCTGGTTCTTGGGGGGATTCACTGTATGCTGTTAGAGACTGATTGCTAGGAGTGTAAGCCGCTTGGGTGCTTTTCCTATTCGTCTGCTAGCAGCTATTAGTGAGGTTCCATTCGGGAGTTTGGAGCATTCACTTGTATGCCGTTACAATTGGTGGCAAGCGGCGGGATCGTTCCCACAGCCAGAAGGACAGCTACAGGAGACATCATTCCTTGGAATTACAATTTGAGGGCAACGCATGTCCCAGTACAGCGACCCTGACAGCAGCAGGATGGAACCAGCAGTGGCATACGATGAGGAAGACCTGGATGGCCAGGATGCATTAAGGAAAGGCATCTGGTACCAGGCCCTGGATAATGTACAATACCAGCGAGGCGAGAGTCCCCTGAGTGAAGAGCAGCGATTGCAGAAGCAAGTGGCCCTGCGGATGCCCTTCCTGGGAAAGCAGCCCCTGGAGGAATGGGTGAAGGAACTAGAGAACCAGGTATGGTAGGAGCTGTGGCTGGAGGATGCCTACCAGGCGCTCTGGTGGTATATGGCACAGTATATACCCTGGACAGCTGAGCATGACAAGCCAGAGGGAGAGGAGTTTGATGGTCCTGGCTTGTTATGGGAGTCCTTTGCCGAGCCTGACTTCAGGAGCCCTGCACAGTCTAGACTTCAGGACATTTTCTACGAAAGGGAGGCTAGGCAGGATTGGGATGACCCCCTTAAGTTATTGAAAGACCTGGCTCACCTAGCAACCCGGGAGTGGGAACTGGAGCAGGACTACCGAGATCTCTTCCACTCCATTGGGAAGGCTCAGCAGGACAGCAAGAAGTCAGACCCAGGTCCAGAGTCCTTCATCTGGGAGGATATTGTGGATGTTTACTGGGAAGAACCCCAGGTGGCCGCTGGAGATGGGACCGAGGTCTCTCCACTGCTCCTGCAGGGAATTGGGAGCCCAGTCTCCATTCCCCAGTGGCAGGCTGAGTTACAGGGGGCAGAGACAGTCAGTCCTGTCCCCCAGCAGCAGTGTGATTTACAGGGAATTGGGAGCCCAGTCTCCATTCCTCAGAGGCAGAGTGTCCTACAGGGAATAGAGAGCCCAGTCTCCTTTCCCCAGCAACAGGACACTGTATTGGGAGCAGAGACAGTCAGTCTCCCTCCCCAGAGGCTGGAAGTATGTATGGGAGAGGAGCTTGTTACCCCCTCTCCCTATTGGCAGTGTGAATTGCAGGGAATTGGGAGCCCAGTCTCCATTCCCCAGCGGCCGTGTGATTTACAGGGAATTGGGAGCACAGTCTCCATTCCCCAGCGGCCGTTTGATTTACAGGGAATTGGGAGCCCAGTCTCCATCCCCCAGTGGCAGTTTAACGCACCAGGGGGAGACAGTAAGCCCCACAACCGTGCAGATGGGACCGTGGTCTCTGCATTCACAGCACAGGGGGTAGGGACAGTCAGTCCTGTCCCCCAGCAACAGGGCTGTTTAGCCAAAGGGGAGACAGTCGGTCTCCCCCCACAGCAGCATGGTGGTTTATCTAAAGGGGAGACAGTCGGTCTTCCCCTCCAACAACCAGGCTACAACCAGGCTTCTTCCGTGGTAGCACTGGCACCAGGGCAAAATACCGCTGGTCTCTGCCCACTCAGCAACCCACCAAGGCAGTCTACCAGTCCCCCACACAGCCGTAGTGAGGCACATGGACATAGACAAGTTTATCCCTTGCTCAGGTGTAGTAACCATTTATTGTGGGTGGGCTGTACTGCTGTTTCTATTTTGTGGGTGGGCTGCTGGACTAACAAGGGCACTGACCGGCACTGACCTGGGACGAAAATTATAGATGGCTGTCTATTGATGTGGTGTCGCTTTACCCATCGATACCACATCATGTGGCAATGCTAGCACTGGAATTTCCCCTGCACAAATATAGTAATTTTTCTGAGGATCTTATAGATTACATCCTATCTGTCACCCAATTCCTCATGTCTCACAATTACTTCTCGTTTAACTCTATATACTATGTACAGACCTCTGGCGTATCAATGGGTGCGAAGTACTCACCCTCCCTGGCTAATTTGACAATGTCTTATTGGGAGGAAGCATATGTTTATAATGTGAAAAATCCCTTCAGGGAACATGTGGTGTGGTATGGCAGGTACATAGATGATATGCTCCTCATATGGAGTGGCGATGTGCCTGCCATACAGCACTTCATGCGATACCTTGCAAATAATGCATATAATTTAAAATTCACACATATGGAGCATCCACAAAGTATAAATTTCTTTGACCTTACACTTCTGGGAAAACCTGGCCAGATCATTCAAACTAAAACCTATCGCAAGGAAATAACAGGGAATACTCTGTTACGGGCAAATAGCCACCACCCTACTCACACAATAAAATCAATCCCTGTGGGAGAGTTCACACGTGCCTACAGAAACTGCAGTACTGCAGCGGCTTTTGAAATAGAAGGCCAAATTATTGCAGATAGATTAAAACAAAGAGCATACCCCAAATGGATGATATCCAGAGGTCTAGCTATAACAAAAAGTAAAAATAGGAAAGAATTACTCTTCCCGATCCGTGAGAAAAATAATTTTAAACAGAAACCTGGAGTTGTAGGATCAGATAAAAATGACAATGAAAATTTACCTACACTTGTTTTGACATACAGCAAACAATTCGAAAAAATACAACAAATTATTAAGAGATATTTACCAATCCTCTATGATGACGAAGTATTGCACTGTATGCTAAAACAAGGTTGCAGAATTGTGTCAAGACGGCCAAGAACTATAGGAAACGATTTGTCTCCATCTATGTATACACAAAGGGTTAAACATAAACGGGACCCATGGCTAATTTATAAAGGTTTTACTAAATGCGGAAGCTCACGCTGCCGCACCTGCACATATGCAGTGAATACAAAAACCTTCCATGATGCCAATAATTCCCATACCTACCCAATCAAATCATATATTAATTGTAATTCAATAGGGGTGATATACATTATAAAATGTGTAGCCTGTGACATGATGTATGTGGGCTGCACCACCAGAAAGCTTAAAATTCGAATTTTGGAGCACCTTAACTACATAAAAAATCTGCACAGTGTGAACACATCCAATGCGGCCAGACACTTTATTTGCAAACATGAAAGCCAAGTGCGCAATTTCAAAGCTTTTGCAATAGAACAAGTGAGACTACCTAGCAGAGGAGGAGATTTTAAACGTCTAGTGAGATTGAGAGAAGCCTTCTGGATTTTCAAATTGAATACCAGACATCCTAATGGCCTGAATATGAAAAAAGACCTCTTGTATTTCTATTGACCAATGGTCTCTTTTTGCATCATATTACCTTTTACACTGCAATTGAGAGTACTAGCGGGAGCGGGGAGAGGGAAAGAGCCTATGTCAGATATAGCAGTGGAACACTGTCACATATGGATCCATGCATGGATGCGTTTGTATATAGCTGGTGTGGTGTTCTACTGCTACCATGACATTTGATACTCTACCTTAATTTTATTATGTATACTGTTTTTATTGATGTTATATTTCACGTTTGATTTAATTGACAAACTGATGACTATATGTGGATGCATAAATTATCAATGCATATTGTAAAACACATGAGCACTGCTACATCTGGAAAATAAGAGGTTAAAGTGTGCTTTGCCTCCTCTGCTCCCCCGCCCTGCAGGTGGGGGGCAGTGAGTAATTACTCTACAAACCAACATAAAACCACCAGAGATAACACAGCTCATTGTTACGACTAAGAACTATTGTTCGAAACGCGTCAAAGTTGCTACACTTGTGGGTGGATGTCCTGTCTAAACTGTCTACTGCCTGAATAAAAGACGAAGATTTTAGCTACCAAAATCGTGAGTGCTGGAATTTTGTTGTGCTTCACCCTGTTAGTCTGTTTGGAAAAGGGGAGAAATGTGGTGAAACCAACCTCGCCACTGGGTGCTGGAGAAGCCTGGTGGCCAGCCTCTTGCCCCAGGATTATGGGCCCTCTCATCAGCCCATGCTAAACTTAAACCCCATGGCGATTTGACTGTGTTTGTGGCATCTGAGCGCTGTTCGGATATATTAAGCGCTCAGATCCAAGCCATCTGGGGATAAGTTGATTGTGGGGGTTCTGTTCAGTTTGATAGGAGTTATGTATTTTTGTGTAGTTTTGCTGTTGTGAATAGAGGTATTTTCTGTACCTAGTTGGCTTACCACACCCAGTTAAGCTAATTATCTCACACAGCCTAACTCTGTAAAAACTGGTTTTGGGCAGAAAAGCTCATTTTTGGATATGTTAAATGTCTGTGTTTACTGTAATGGTTGTGACATTGTATATTTGAATAGTACTGTCTGTCCTATTGTCCCCACATGTGTATTGGCAATTTCCCTTTGTCCTGAGAGATAATTGAATTACTCCTCGGTTGTCTCCAGGACAGAAGACATTGTTTAAAAACTGTGTATTCTCCTGCCTGATAATTGTATCACAGGCAGAGGGGAGGATTTTGTATGGGAGTGTTTTACTGTATTGTACGTGTTTATTGGTTGTTTTTACAAAACCCTGGGGGTGGTACTAATGTGTAACAATGTTATATAAGAACAATAAACACACAGCTCTGGCTGCCCACTGCTTTACCCTTAACACGGAGCTTGGTCTGGTTCTTGGGGGGATTCACTGTATGCTGTAAGAGACTGATTGCTAGGAGTGTAAGCCGCTTGGGTGCTTTTCCTATTCGTCTGCTAGCAGCTATTTGCGAGGTTCCGTTCCGGAGTTTGGAGCATTCCCTTATATGCATACAGTGGGTTTCTGGTACTTTATCAAGATCTGGAAGTGAAGCAGAAGCTCGAGAGTGTATTTTAGTCAAATGCTTGTGCAAACTGATCATATAATCTGTCAGACAACCATGTTGCATCTGGAGCTGCTGTGGGAAATACAATCCTGTCCTAGGGGCTGACCCAAAAATGACCTTATTGGGACTAAGGCTTGTCTTACGGTTAGGGGTATACCTTACTGAAAAGAGGGATACCAGCAGGCACTCTGTTCATGGTTTTTGAATCTTTAACTTTAGTGTCCTCCCATTCAGTTCCTTTTTTCCCACCCTACCGCTGCTTTGTGTAATGCCTGTTCTACACCCAAAACCTTCATCATCTCCTGCATCACTTCACCTGTGAAGTGAACACCTCTGTCACTTTCTGTCAAATTCGGCCATAATCTTCTTTGCTGTGGTCTTAGCTACCGGGTATGCTTTTGGCCATCCTGAAAACAAGTCATCACACACCAATACATACTCATACACGCCAACCTTGGGTAGTTGAATGTAGTCCGCAAGCGTTGAAACAGATACAAAGAGCAAGACGTGTGTTTCTGGGGTACCTTAACCTCCTTGCCGACGTTGTTCTGGGCACAAATCATACATTCTTAAGTATATTTGGCTGCTACAGTGCTGAGCCCTGGGGCGTACCATGTACTATATCACACAAAGTAGTGCCAAATTATCGATAATTAATCTTTCTGTGGAGAATTAATCAGAAATTTAGAAAACACCTACAAGCTGTCTGACATACACATTTATACCTCGAGTGACTTTTTACATTACCGTCATTTGTGATGTTTTATCCTTTTGTTATTTAATTTCTGTACAATTTACGTATTTTGTATGACATTTTAACTTTTTTACATTTGAGAACTGCACTAGTAAAAATAATAAAATAAATTTGTTTTGAGCAGTCCTCCAGATTCTGAGTGCCATAACTTCATTTTTACAATTTTATTAACCCTCTGGTGTTTTTGGAGTTAACACTCGGATAGTGAGCAACTCTCTATCCTACGGATTGGTAGAGCCACTCCATTCTGTGAATATTTTTATCCTTAACAAACTCTATTTGGAGTAGAGCTCACCATATCTAGTAGGATGGATATCTGGAATCATGCTGAAAACAAGAGATTAAATGTAGAGCTGTTCAACTTTGAAGCTCCTGAGGCAAATGTAACCATTTGCAATCAATCAATGACTGATTTATTCAGGTAAGCTGAATCTCTGCTGTTAAAACAACTATGGCAGAGATGGGAAAGTAAATCCCTGAAACAATATATCCATTGTGATATTATCCCAAGAGGACTGAGCTTGAGTAAAATACCAGCTCAGGACTTATGGGATCCGGATTTTGAAATCGAATGGAATGCATTGCTGAAGGAACAGTCAAAAATGTTGATATTACTAATTATAAAAAGTAGGACTGTGATGTTGGAAAATATAATGAGCCAATTGAATTTGGTAAAGGAGAAAATAGAGAAATTACCTAGGGATGATGACTATGAGTTGTGGCATCAAAGACTAATTAAAAGTCTTGATAAAACAGAGCAAGACATTATAAGTAGGAAATCCCCAAAAAATAATGAAAAATTATTCGGGTAATAAACAAGATTCAAATAGATATCCGACAACACAAAATAACAATGGGGGTCCAATAAGGGATAGACAAGAAAAAGAAGACCAGGGCAATAGATACACTATCCCAGTCAGTAACAAATTTGATTTATTAACAGAGGAGCATTTTTTAGATGTGAACCCTTCACATCACAGGGTGCATAACACGAGAGAGATCACAACAGTCCCCGGTACGAAATCACCAACAGAACTCACCGAGCACACACCATTACAAATTTACGGCACAGACAGGTAGAACAAATTCACAATCACGTGGAAAGGACACAGAATCACATGAGACACAGGACACCAACACATCACGAAATACAGAACAAGATGAGATACAGATCACCAGGCCAACAGGAAACACAGAACACAAGACACATATCTCCAGCATGAGAACAGAGAGACACACATTGAGAGGGAAAAAGAAGAAGATACGAAGGGGAAGGGGGAAGAGGAACACGAAGACACAGATAGACGATATATCACAAAATTTGGTAGTCAATCTAAGTAACACAACACTAACAGAAACACAGATGCGACTACTAAATAAGGGGTTAAAATTTGCACCCACGCAAAAACTAAACCATTTTGACGCATATATTGGCGTCGAGAAATTTGTTAGGAAATTATGCCTTAAGAAATACCACCTTAGAAATCCTGTGGAGAGACCTATGGTGGTCACACAGGAATATACAAATACGGATTTAAAAAAGAAATCCAAGAAGTATCCCTTACAAGAATTAAATCAGGAAATTATTGCTTTCCGTCAATCGGTTGAGTATGATCTGAGAAAGATTAAAAACAATAACAGGGGATGTAATATTACAAATCAGGAAATAAAAGCCATAAAGGAACTACAAATGAAAGAAAAAATAATTAGACCAGCTGATAAAGGAGAGGCCATCGTTATTTGGGACGAGGAAGAATATAATATGGAGTGTCTAAAACAATTGGAGGATGAGACCACATATATGAAAGTAAAAATAGATCCAATTAAGGTCTACCAGGAGGAGCTAAAACAACTATGTGAAAAAGGAATCTCCCAAAATATAATAAATAGACAAGAATGCGAATTTATATGTGATACACAGGGAAGAATGGCAGTGTTTTACTGTCTGCCGAAGTTACATAAGAATCCTACACAACCACCCGGTCGACCCATAATATTCGGGATAGGTTCGATTACAAGCAATTCGTCAAAATATATCGACACTCACCTTCAGCCGACAGTAAAAAATACGAAAACTTACATCCGAGACACAACACAAATTATCAATATTCTAGAAAAATAAAAATTTAACCCCGAATGGACAATGTGCACACTGGATGTGCGGTCATTATATACAATTATTGACCACCAACAAGGGACGACAGCCATGAGGGATCAACTAATAAAGGAGGGGAGATTAAAAAAAGAACAGATAAGCTTCCTAGAGGAAAGTGTTAATTTCATTTTGTCCCATAACTATTTTTGTTTTGGCTCAAATTTGTTTGTGCAAAAATGTGGTACCGCCATGGGTACCAGGTTCGCCCCCAGCTACGCAAACCTCTTTATGGCTGACTGGGAAGAGGGGTCCGTTCTGCCACGGCTGGGGACGGACCTGGTGCTATGGTATAGGTACATTGACGATATTATTTTAATATGGAATTGGGACACAGGCTCGTTTACTTCCTTCATAGACGTATTGAACGGTAATGACAGAAACATACACCTCACATCCAAGATATATGACGGGAATATTGAATTTTTGGATTTAAATATCCGAATTGAGGGTGAAAAAGTAATCTGCAATACCTTTTTGAAGGATGTTGCCAAAAACAGCCTGATTCCCTACACCAGCGGACATCTACCAAGATGGCTGTTAAATATCCCGTATGGACAGTTCCTACGCCTAAAACGAAATTGCACTGAAGATGTACAATTTGAAGAGGAAGCTTGTAAAATGAAAGATCAATTTGTAACTAGAGAATACCCTGAAACCCTAGTAGACTCATCTTTAAGCAAAGTAAGAGAATTGGATAGAACATCTTTTTTTTAATCCAACTCAAATGAGGAAGAAAAACAAAGATGAAGGAACTATAAGAATGGTCTTACCCTTCAATGCCCAATATCGCAAAATTCAACAGATAGTTAAAAAGCACTGGCATTTTTTGAAGGAAGATAAACTGATAGGCTCATTGATCCCGAGTATACCACAGATTGTATATAACAAGGCCCCCAATTTAGGCTTAAAGGTAGCCCCAACAATAAAAAGGAAGAAAACCAACAAACCCACGATACAGACAATGTTGGATATAAAAGGCTTTTATAGATGCGGCACCTGTATTAATTGCCGATCAACAAATTTCCAGCGGAAAACACACGAAATAGTATCCCCGATTAACCAACTTAGATATAAAATAAAAGAATACCTCACTTGTGCAAACTGATCATATAATCTGTCAGACAACTATGTTGCATCTGGAGCTGCTGTGGGAAATACAATCCTGTCCTAGGGGCTGACCCAAAAATGACCTTATTGGGACTAAGGCTTGTCTTACGGTTAGGGGTATACCTTATTGTTACTGACTGGGATAGTGTATCTATTGCCCTGGTTTTTGAATTTTTAACTTTAGTGTCCTCCCATTCAGTTCCTTTTTTCCCACCCTACCGCTGCTTTGTGTAATGCCTGTTCTACACCCAAAACCTTCATCATCTCCTGCATCACTTCACCTGTGAAGTGAACACCTCTGTCACTTTCTGTCAAATTCGGCCATAATCTTCTTTGCTGTGGTCTTAGCTATAATACTACGAGTGTTATTTATATAATAAGATGCCCATGTAACAAAATGTATGTGGGAAGGACAAAACGAACATTAAAGAAAAGGATTGCAGAGCACCTTAATATTAGGAAAGGCCACATGGATCACCCACTCTCAAAACACTTTAAGGAACAACATGACCAACAAACGAACTTAAGCTTTGCTGCGATAGAGAAGGTTGAAACAGAGTGGAGAGGAGGGAACCATGTGGAAAAAATGTCCAGAATGTAATCGAGATGGATTTTTGAACTGGACACCCTTATACCACACGGCCTAAATGCCGAATTAGAAATTTTTGGATTTCTGTAAAAAATTAATGCTCTGGGGTGGGTGCCTCCCACTGATGCTTGGTCGGATGGTATATTAGCTACGTACGTCCGACCGCGCCTCGGTGGAAGGCACCCACTCTTATTTAACCACAACCTCATATCCATCCAAACTGACAAGTTTCTCCTTTTAGATTTATCTACCTCGGTTTATCTACTGTATATAAAAAAACTAAAGTGTAGTAATTTTCACTTCTTAAGTAGTAATTTTTATATTCATTTATATATTTTAATCTAAGTGAATTTTAATTTCATGTAATTGTGAATAACGATCTAAAGAAAGCAAATAACAAATCCTTCACCCGAAAGATTAAAGGTGAAATTTCAGCAGCTTTTCCGAAAAAAACGCATCAGTAAATAAAAACCGCATGAAAACCGCATCATTACCGCACCTGCGTTTTTTTCAAAAATAGTAAGATTTTTGATGTAGTATATCTATGGAAGAAGCAGAAGTGCCATTTTCTGATTAATTTCATTTTAATTGCATTTTTTACTGATTTTATTGATTATAACACATTGTTATGATCCAGACCAGATCTTGGACACTGTGAAACCTGAATCCCAGTCCAGGACTGGTTTTTAGGATATCTGGAACCAATTAAGAAAGAGGATATAAAAAGGTGGTTTAGTGGGAGCCAGGTCACCACTGAGGAAGAAGTCAGTACCCTTTGGGACTTCGAAACGTGTCTGGGAGGAACAGGGCCGCTGATAGAAATCATGGGGCCCCGTACAGCATACATGACGGGGCCCCCTTCAGCTCCACCCCCTGATCCCTCCTTCAGCCACACCCCTGGCCCCGCCCTTGGCCCCTCCCCAGACGCCGCCTTGAAACAACATGCAGATTTGTCTACAAGTGATATTTATTTTTCTCCAGCCAGTTATAAGTTTTATTATCCAAAATAAATACTGTTTTCAGATGAGAACAGACCTCTTTAATATCAATATGTAATAAAAAAACATTAATGAATAAATGAAGTGGTATTTTGAAAAAATTAGGAAGATTAAACAAATGATAAAGGTGGAAAAAAAACAACAAGCCAGGTCTCGTTAAAGATAGTTTACTGTAGACAACTCAACTACAGTGGGGTAGCCAGGCCTGAAATAATAATTAGAGTGAGCCTGCAGACAGTAGATCTTGCCCCCCCCCCCCCCCCCCCAAACAAGTACATTCATACCTGTTATCCTGATTCCTGGCCCCAGGACAGAGTCACTTCCTCCTTCACTGTAGATAGACTGTAGTAGTAGCGCTGGCTGCTGTGCTGTCTGCCTCCCTGGATTCCTGGATTCGCTGCCCGGAGTGTCACAAAATTTTTTATTTTTTTTCCTTTCTTCACTGCCAGTGGTGCTTTTCCTTCTCTCACTCTCTTCCCTGGCGCCGCGGAGGGAGAAGAATCACTCCGCGGCGCCAGGGAAGGACAAGCTGGCCGGGACTTGATTCTGCAGAGCAGACTGAGCAGAGCAGAGGAGCGGGCGCGGGAGAGAGAAGAGAAGAGATACTCTTCCGCGCCCGAAACAGAGGAAATAGTCCCTACCTGCTGCCGCATACAAACGGAGCAAGCAGGCAGGTACTGAGCGGCGATTTAAAAAAAAAAAAAAAACGTAGAAAGCAGGGGGGGGGGGTACGACGGCGTTTGACTAGCGGTCAGGGCTGTGGAGGTTTTTTTTTTTTTTAAAACATTAATTGGTTATGTCGAGGCTGCCCGGGCCCCCCTGCCAGCCGGGCCCGGTACAACCTCCTCTCTGATAACCTCTCAAGTGACTGATTCGTCCTACATAAGAACTTATACTCGAAAACCTCCTTGAATGATATAGTTCCATTCTCAATCTAATCGAAGTTAATGAGAAGCTGAACACGTGGGACGCTGAAGGAACGGCGACCAAAAGAAAAAGCCGCATTCAGAGGTTGGAGGTAAGGGAATAAGGCAGCTCGATAACAGGTGGGACGCCACCTAGAGCTAATAACTCCCGAATTTCTACAATTCGATAAACTTAAGAATTGTGACATAAGAATAATATGACTTTTTCATAAATTCGAATTAAGATCTTATAATTAAATCAAAAGTCTATCATTGCGTTATAACATCAAGAATCGACGATTATTATTCTAACTGAAGAATTGGTGACTATCGAAAATTTCAGAACAGCCTATGTAGTGCCAAATTATCGATAATTAATCTTTCTGTGGAGAATTAATCAGAAATTTAGAAAACACCTACAAGCTGTCTGACATACACATTTATACCTCGAGTGACTTTTTACCTTACCGTCATTTGTGATGTTTTATCCTTTTGTTATTTAATTTCTGTACAATTTACGTATTTTGTATGACATTTTAACTTTTTAACATTTGAGAACTGCACTAGTAAAAATAATAAAATAATTAGTTTTGAGCAGTCCTCCAGATACTGAGTGCCATATCTTCATTTTTACTATTTTCTTACCTTGTCTCTGGGGCTGCAGTCCCCATTCTCAAGTGACATCCACCGTGCTTTGAGAACCCAGACCTTCGGCTATCGATGCTACCTTCTCCCGAAGCCACACGTTGGGCTCCAAACTGTTCTGATTCTAGGATTTTACATGCATGGAAGAACCCACACTGACACTAGGCAAGGGTCCAAGCAGTTCTCCTTTATTACAGGAAGTTATGCAGTTTTTATAAGTACATCAGAGGGGTATCCACCCAAGCATCTGTGCATTGTGCATTGTTTTACTAACTCTGGCATGCAAACTATGTAAACATCTAAGTGCAAGCGCCATATTACAATGGCTTCACTCTAACAGCAGTACAGCATACTTCATATATGTGTCACGGCCACGGTTTTGGCCGTGACTCCTTGGGAGCCGCATACTGTTGCCCGCGGTTTGGGTTGTTGTTTCAACCGCAGCTTGAGGCTTGATGTTGTTTGCCTCAAGTGCGATTGCCGCGGACAACAGGTATGTGTGCGGTCCCTTTGGAGTTTGTGTGCGTGTATGTATGTTTGTTTTTTTCTTGTCTTTTTTTTTTATGACAGGAAGGGTGGCCCTTACAAGAAGATGGAAATCACAGGAGGCTGCAACAGCAAAGCATGACTGAAGTAACCTACTGAGCCATACCAAAGTGAGAGGCCACACCCAACGGTCAGACACACCCAGTGACCTCACACACACTGGGAAGGGAGTTAACCTTCCAGCACCACAGGAAAGGGAAAACACCAACTTAAAGGGAAAGTGTCCAACACAACAAACACACTGTGGTTGTTGCCGCAGGCAACGACATGGGTGGCAACCGTGTCCTGGGAGTCAGCCCCAAGGCCGGGACACTGCCACCACATGTACACAACGACAAACGTTGCCACGGGCAACCACAGTGCAGGAAAGGTGTCCGTGCACACCAGACACTACACAGAGTGCACACAGACAAACGACAGTGCATACACACACACAAACTCCAAAGGGACCGCACACATACCTGTTGTCCGCGGCAACTGCACTTGAGGCATACAACATCAAGCCTCAAGCTGCGGTTGAAACAACAACCCAAACCGCGGGCAACAGAATGCGGCTCCCAAGGAGTCACGGCCAAAACCGTGGCCGTGACAATATGACACATCAGGGAGGAGGGTCTTCTTGGAACTTAAGCGAATAAGGCGTTAGCTGAGAGCTGGAGGATATGGGGGCCATCTTGATTAATCAAAAATGATATCCACATCTCTATCAGTAGGACAACATCAGGTATGGTTTGTAAAAGGAAAATCAGCAAGCACCAATACTGTATACGAACGGTCTTCGCAGTGCAGGATTTGGTGGCCAGGGTGGGGGTCATGTAAGAGGTGGGGGCCTGGCTTTGTTAGCCCTAAATTAGTAAATTAGTAAAAGACCTTTGATAATGTTAATTGAGAGTGGCTGGGGATGGTTTTGGACTGGATGGGTATTCAGGGATGCTTCCAGACTTTGCTTCGGGCAATGTATGCAAACCCACAAGGCAGGATTGGCCTCCCTGGGTTCCTGTCCGCTCCCATACATCTCCAGAAAGGGGCTAGGCAGGGTTGCCCATTATCACCTCTCCTGTTTCATAGCACTTGAGCCATTAGCAATATATTTGTTAAAATCTAGTATATATCCAGGTATAAAGGTAGGTTCCGGGGAAATAAAGTTAACATGGTTTGCAGATGATAAGCTGCTATTAGGGCTGCAGCTATCGACTATTTTCGCAATTGAGTAATCCAACGATTAATCAAGTAAACTAATAACAAAAAAACTAAATAAAAGAACATTTTTCTTTATAAAAACTCATCAGCCCCCCCATGCCATCAGTTGCCCCCTCAGTGCCATCAGCTTCCCCCCAGTGCCATTAGCTTCCTCCCCAGTGCCATCAGCTACCCCTCCAGTGCCATCAGCTGCACACCAGTACCATCATCTGCCCCCTCAGTACCATCAGCTGCCCCCTCAGTGCTACTAGCTTGCCTCCCAGTGCCACCAGCTGGCCCCCAGTGCCACCAGCTGCCCCCCCGTGCCACCAGCTTGCCCCCGCTGCCACCAGCTATCCTCCAGTGCCACCTGCTTGCCCCCCAGTGCCACCAGCTTTCCCCCCAGTGCCATCATATCCCCCCCAGTACCATCATTTGCCCCCAGTGCCACCAGCTTGCCCCCAGTAACATAGTAACATAGTAACATAGTACATAAGGCCGAAAAAAGACATTTGTCCATCCAGTTCGGCCTGTTATCCTGCAAGTTGATCCAGAGGAAGGCAAAAAAAAACTGTGAGGTAGAAGCCAATTTTCCTCACTTTAGGGGAATAAAAAATTCCTTCCCGACTCCAATCAGGCAATCAGAATAACTCCCTGGATCAACGACCCCTCTCTGGTAGCTATAGCCTGTAATATTATTACGCTCCAGAAACACATCCAGGCCCCTCTTGAATTCCTTTATTGTACTCACCATCACCACCTCCTCAGGCAGAGAGTTCCATAGTCTCACTGCTCTTACCGTAAAGAATCCTTTTCTATGTTTGTGTACAAACCTTCTTTCCTCCAAACGCAGAGGATGTCCCCTCGTCACAGTCACAGTCCTGGGGATAAGATGTGGATAGATCTCTGTACCCCCTGATATATTTATACATAGTAATTAGATCTCCCCTCAGTCGTCTTTTTTCTAACGTGAATAACCCTAATTTTGATAATCTTTCAGGGTACTGTAGTTGCCCCATTCCAGTTATTACTTTAGTTGCCCTCCTCTGGACCCTCTCCAGCTCTGCTATGTCTGCCTTGTTCACTGGAGCCCAGAACTGTACACAGTACTCCATGTGTGGTCTGACTAATGATTTGTAAAGTAGTAGGAATATGTTCTCATCACGGGCATCTATGCCCCTTTTGATGCAACCCATTATCTTATTGGCCTTGGCAGCAGCTGCCTGATACTGGTTTTTGCAGCTTAGTTTGCTGTCTATTAAAATTCCTAGATCCTTTTCCATGTCAGTGTTACCAAGTGTTTTATCATTTAGTATGTACGGGTGACTTGCATTATTCCTTCCCATGTGCATAACTTTACATTTGTCAGTGTTAAACCTCATCTGCCACTTATCTGCCCAAGCCTCCAGTCTATCCAGATCCCTCTGTAGTAGTATACTGTCCTCTTCAGTGTTAATTACTTTACACAGTTTAGTGTCATCTGCGAAAATTTATATTTTACTATGCAAGCCTTCTACAAGATCATTAATAAATATATTGAAGAGAATAGGGCCCAATACTGACCCCTGAGGTA
Organism: Bufo bufo; assembly: GCF_905171765.1. Taxonomy (NCBI): domain Eukaryota; kingdom Metazoa; phylum Chordata; class Amphibia; order Anura; family Bufonidae; genus Bufo; species Bufo bufo. The sequence continues at coordinate 280,496,275 of NC_053393.1, read as the reverse complement.
CTCCACTAGTGACAGTGACCCAATCTGAGTATGTACCGTTAATAACCACCCTCTGTTTTCTATCATTGAGCCAGTTACTTACCCACTTACAGACGTTTTCTCCCAGTCCAAGCATTCTCATTTTATATACTAACCTTTTATGTGGTACAGTGTCAAATGCTTTGGAGAAGTCCAGATATACGACATCCATTGATTCGCCGCTGTCAAGTCTAGAACTTACCTCCTCATAAAAACTGATTAAATTAGTTTGACATGACCGATCCCTCACGAAGCCATGCTGATATGGCGTTATTTGCTTATTTCCGTTAAGATGCTCTAAGATAGCATCTCTCAGAAAACCTTCAAACAGTTTACCCACAACAGATGTTAAACTTACCGGCCTATAGTTTCCAGGCTCTGTTTTTGGACCCTTTTTGAATATTGGCACCACATTTGCCATGCGCCAATCCTGTGGGACATTCCCTGTCAGTATAGAGTCCGCAAATATCAGAAATAAGGGTCTGGCTATGACATTACTTAATTCCCTTAGGATACGGGGGTGTATGCCATCCGGTCCTGGCGATTTGTCTATTTTGATCTTTTTAAGTCGCTGTTGTACTTCTTCCTGGGTCAGACAGGACACTTTTAATGGCGAATTTATTTCAACATTCAGCATTTCATCTGACAGTTTATATTCCTCAGTGAATACACTGGAGAAAAAAATATTTAACAGCTTTGCTTTCTCCTCGTCGCTCTCTGCGAATCCCCCCTCATTACTCTTTAAAGGGCCGACACCTTCAGATTTATACTTTTTAACATTTATATAATTGAAGAACATTTTAGGGTTAGTTTTACTCTCTTTGGCAATTAATCTCTCGGTCTCTAGTTTGGCCGCTTTTATTTGTTTTTTACATGTTCTGTTTTTTTCCTTATAGTTTTTCAGTGCTTCCGTGCTACCCTCCTGTTTTAGTGTTTTATATGCTTTCTTTTTGTCATTTATTGCTTTCTTTACAGTTCTGTTTATCCACATTTGTAGCATCGGGACATATTTTCTTATTAATACAGGCTGTGTCTCATAGACTGTATAATACTATGTATAATACTAGACTGTATGATACTATGAAAGTCAATGCTATACAATACAGATGTACAGTCGTGTTTGAGAAACGGAGAAATGCAAGGCGGCACTACTGGTATGCCTAGCGTTATCAGGTATAAGACGTCAAACTGTGCGACCCAGTCAGATAATTGCAATTTAAAGGTGGTGCTCTGCTATCCGTAAAGTCCACAGTGTAGGCATACGAAACTCCATATAGTAGAAAGAATAATGATAGCGGCACTCACCCAGATGTTGCAAAAAAACTTCTTTATTCGGACACCAGATAAAAGTAGACAGCACGCTGGGGCAGACCATTGCATGTGTGTGCTGAGTGATCAGCTGGCGACGGCCGTTTCGCGCACTTGCGCTTCCTCTGGCCTCTGACCTAGTCGCGCTACCCATGCACTCATTTTAAGGCGTCTCTGTTGCCTCGGCAACCATTGACACTAAAAGCAAATACCTCACTTGAATCAAAGAGCGAGGTGGGGTAATAGACTGTAAGCATCCCTGACACTAACTAGTCTACTATATACAGTATATAATCGCGTATTCTATTATTATAAACATACACTTAGGTCATTGCGATCATTTAGTCCCAGTGGACCCATCGCAGAAGAGCGGATAATTCACTCCGCCTCCTTTTGCATAAGGAGGCGGTCTCTGTCTCCACCTAATACTGGGGCGGGGACATGTTCCAAGGCTGCAAATTTTAAACATTTCGTATTATAATCGTGCTTGTTGCGAATATGTTCAATGAGCCTGGGACACCCTTTTTCTGACCTGACCGAATTAATATGTTCCCTGAATCTATCATACATAGGGCGAATAGTCTTCCCTATGTAGAAAGATCCACAGGAACATAATACTAGGTAAACTACATATTTTTATTGCTGTATCTAAGTCAGTTTCCGGGTATCCCCTATGTAGGAGTCTCTCCTTCAATTCCTGGGCCTGCAATGTATACCCCGCCTCTGTGCTATTGATACGTTTTAAACGTTTAAATTGTCCATACGGAACTGCTTGTTTTACGCTACGTGGATGATAACTGTCATAGTGAAGTAATGAATTTGTGGCAGATGGCTTACGGAAACCGGTGGTGACTATAGTGTCCTCGTCTATTGTGACTCGTACATCAAGGAAGTCTAATGTCGTGCCTCCACAATTTACTGTAAATTTCATATTCATCTCATTCTGGTTATTTAAAAACTGGACAAATTCTTCACACAACTGTTTCGAGCCTTGCCAAATCATAAAGACATCATCCACGTAGCGCAAAAATAGTTTTATGTGTTGTAGGTATGGATTGGAGGTGGAGCAAACATAGCGGTCCTCAAAGACTGCCAAATACAAATTGGCGAACGCGCAAGACACGGGTGTGCCCATGGCTGTACCATAGATCTGCCTGTACCAGCACCCCCCAAAAGTAAATACATTGTTGCTGAGTACAAAATTGAGTGCTTCCTGGACAAAGGAGCAGTAGACAGCGCTCTTGTCAGTTTTGCTCAACACCTTGATGACCGTCTGCACACCCTCCCCATGAGGGATACGGGTGTACAGGCTCTCCACATCAAGGGACACCAAATTAAAATCTTCCTGCCACTGGAAATGCTTCAGTGCTTCCAGGAAGGAATTGGTGTCACGCAAATATGTGGGAGCATATGACAAGAGCAGTCTCAACAACCAGTCCAGGTATTTAGATAGCGACTCAGTCACTGACCCTATCCCTGCCGCGATGGGGCGACCAGGGGGATGGGTCAGTGACTTGTGAATCTTAGGTAGGAAGTACCAGGTAGGTTTTTTGGGGGATGGTGGCACAAGCCGATCCATGATACGGGCCGTAAAGAAATCCACCTCAATGTATCGTGTTAGCAGTTCGCAGAGTTGTACTTGAATAGCAGGAGTAGGATCATTTTCAAGTTTTGAGTAGACTGAGGTATCTCCCAACTGTCTATGTGCCTCCTGTAAATAATATTCCTTAGTGAGGAGTACAATATTGCCCCCCCGTCTGCTGGTTTCACCACAACATCATCCCTATTGGCTAGCCACTTGATTGCAGACCACTCTTCATTGGTGGTGTTATTTTCCACTTTTGGATACACTAAGGCTTTTACCTCTCTCAATATTTGTTTGTGGAAGATGTCGATGCTACTCCCAGCAGGCAAGGGGGGACAATATGTAGATTTTATTCCCCCCTCAAAGCGACCTGCTTCCAACGAGGGGGCGGGAAGACCACATACTTCAGTATCAGCCAAAAATTCTAGACAGGCAATTTCCATTTCATTATAGGCCTCAACTATTTTAAAGCCCAGCAGATTAGTATGGGCCGGGATTTCACCCTCTCTGTTAGGGCCTGATATGGAAGGGGAGTTACTGTAGATTTTGTGCAGTTGTAATTTTCGTATAGCTTTGAAAAGATCTATTTCGAATTTAACTGGATTGAAATTTTCTACTAGGCTAAAACTGAGCCCCTTGTTAAGGGCGCTTAATTCAAGTGTGATCAAGTTGATTACAAGATTGTCTTTGGACATAATAGTAGGGAATGGTGTCATTGCCGCCATGACACCTGTTTCCTGTTCCGTGATGATTTTCTTGCTGGTCTCCTTTCTCCTTTTCCTTCCCCTTCTTGTGCTACGTCTAAAGGGGGTATATTATCTACTGCACTTCTATTTGTGTTAATATCATCAGACATACTGGAATCACTGTCCGATGTCGAGTAATCACTTTTACTTTTCCTCTGTGGGCATCTTCTTCTTTGTTGCCTTCTTTTGTTCCAGTCAAATATTTTTCCACTGTCATAATCGCATTTGTCTCGCAAAAATTTGTCCTTTTTTCTTTCCTTTATTTCAGACTGTGTGATGACTAGTTTTTTATTGAGTCTTTTTTCAAAAGTGGTCAACTGATTTTCCGTCAATCTCTGTGTTAGTTCACTCTTTGCATTTTTAGGTCTTCACTGATTTAGTTATATTCCTGTTCTTCCCGTTTCAATACCAACGTAAGTATCTGGGAGGAAAAATTAATGTGCAGGTTTTTCCACTCTGCTGCGAATGCTTCATCCTCCTCATATTGGAGGAGTTCCTTATAGATTCTGAGTCCTCTGGGAACTCTGCAGCTCATATTGTATGACTTCAGTGAATTCACCATCCAGAATAGACGGACCTCTTTATCTGCGAGGTTGGTGACACGCATTTCCAGAGCCTTAGTGCTCAAAGACTGTAGTGTGTCTCGGGAATTACACTCAGTAAAAAACGTGTCCGCCCCTTCTCTGCCCATATTCATAATGGGTAACTCTTCATTGGTCTTTTGTTGACCAATGCTGGCCGTGAACCTGGCGTGCTCTGCCTCTCAGTAGAAGGATAATCAAATTTGAGAAACAGAAAAAGTGAGGCGGCACTACTGGTATGCCTAGCGTTATCAGGTATAAGACGTCAAACTGTGCGACCCAGTCAGGTGATTGCAATTTAAAGGTGGTGCTCTGCTATCGGTAAAGTCCACAGTGTAGGCATACGAAACTCCATATAGTAGAAAGAATAATGATAGCGGCACTCACCCAGATGTTGCAAAAAAACTTCTTTATTCGGACACTTCAGATAAAATTAGACAGCGGGCTGGGGCGGACCATTGCATGTGTGTGCTAAGTGATCAGCTGGCGACAGCCGTTTCGCGCACTTGCGCTTCCTCTGGCCTCTGACCTAGTCGCACTACCCATGCGCTCATTTTAAGGCGTCTGTTGCCTCGGCAACCATTGACACTAAAAGCAATTACCTCACTTGAATCAAAGGGCGAGGTGGGGTAATAGACTGTAAGCATCCCTGACACTAACTAGTCTACTATATATATATATAATCGCGTGTTCTATTATTATAAACATACACTTAGGTCATTGCGATCATTTAGTCCCAGTGGACCCCTCGCAGAAGAGCAGATAATCCACTCCGCCTCCTTTTGCATAAGGAGGCGGTCTCTGTCTCCACCTAATACTGGGGCGGGGACATGTTCCAAGGCTGCAAATTTTAAACATTACGTATTATAATCGTGCTTGTTGCGAATATGCTCAATGAGCCTGGGGCACCCTTTTCCTGACCTGACCGAATTGATATGTTCCCTGAATCTCTCATACATACAGTCGTGGCCAAAAGTTTTGAGAATGACACAAATATTAGTTTTCACAAAGTTTGCTGCTAAACTGCTTTTAGATCAGTTGTGGTTGTGGCTATGGCCAAGAGATATCCGAAGAACCCTAGGGAGAGAAACAACGGGAACAACCTAACAGAGCTAGGCGTGTCTTAGCTAACCTGACTAAATGGCTTGTTGTGTGCCCTAAGCCATGATCGTGGGTAGGCCTATAAGTGGGCATACCCTGTGGAAATGAGAAGATAAGGGAGGGAGGGTGGGGCACCTGAGAATACACGCCTGTGAGTGAGGCTGTGGCTCGTATATGAAGAGCCTCCGCCCCTCCCACAAATGCAGGCTGACTAATCAGCCTTACCAACTTGTGGTCATGGCTACGGCCAAGAGATATCCAAAGAACCCTAGGGAGAGAAACAACGGGAACAACCTAACCGAGCTAGGCGTGTCTTAGCTAACCTGACTATATGGCTTGTTGTGTGCCCTAAGCCATGATCGTGGGTAGGTCTATAAGTGGGCAAAAACCAAGCCAAGTAGGGTAGAAAAGGAACTCTAATGGCATGTGCAAACTAATCACCAAGCCAACTGCAAGGCGTCAGGGATCTAGAGCGAAAAATTCGGGGTGTATGAGGCAAGGCCAGAAGGAGACCTACAACCCATCTTGTGGATGACAAGGCCAGAGACATGATGCTCAATATTGCGGATACTGCCCCAAAGCGGAATGGAGGACCAGGAATACGTTGTGAAATGTATCATGAAAACCAACTGAACCTTGTAAAGTTTTGGTTCTAGGTAGTACTGGCAATGCCCTAGCCTCAGGAGATCGTGGGACCGAAACCTAACTGCCTAGACTATGCAGGAATGAGGGCCAAAAAGAACTATGTAGATAGGAAGAGAATCCTTGAATAGTTCCCCAGACAACAGCTATCTGCTAGCCGTGGTCCGCGCGTTGTTCTACTGTGTGCCCCTGAGAATTGTTTTAACGCTTGAGACATGAAGACCGACCTACTATCTGAATCTTCTACGGTGAGGAAATGCTGAACCTTGTCCAAAACACGATTTAACGTGGTTGTAGAGAGTCTGAGGTTAGTGCAGCAAGAAGCTACGAAGCCATAATATACAAGATTCTGTCTATGACCTCCCATGAGTGAGGGAATGCAATTGCAATGAAGCTACCGGCGAAAATGAATTCCTAGTCATGGTAAAAAGGCAAAGACTTTGCGCGGGGACCTGGTTGACAAGATATGGTCGACTACGATCGGAGACTGAAATGCTAGAGGGAATTACCCTACTTGTTCCTCCTCTGGCAGGACCTGAACAAAAGCATGAACAATTAAAGCAAGACGAAATATCTGCGTAAGACATGACAATGATGCTGTAGGGCGAACCGGACCAGTTTGCGGTCAAAACATAAAGTGAGCGATCAACATGGATTATTAGGAAATTAGGGAAGCAGATATGTATGTGATACATACGGGCCAAATCAGCCCAGATGGACAACCAACCAGGCAATCAGCCCAGCAGGACTGAAAACAGTCATCGGGCCCCCGAAGCCATGGGGCCGAAGCAGTCATCGGGCCCCCGAAGCCATGGGGCCGAAGCCGTGGTCGGGCCCCCGAAGCCATGGGGCCGAAGCCGTCATCGGGCCCCGGAAGCCATGGGGCCGAAGCCATCATCGGGCCCCCGAAGCCATGGGGCCGAAGCAGTCATCGGGCCCCTGAAGCCATGGGGCAGAGGTTTTTTTTTGTTTGTTTTTTAAATAAAGAAATTATGACTATAATAAGTGACCTGAATAAGGTGCAGGTGAAATTAAACCATGAGCCTGACCGATGTGGCAGGCGATACCTAAGATAAACTACGTGGCCTGAATAACATGCAAGGCGAAATATCGTTAGGAACGAGACCTGACCGACGTGGAAGGTGACCCCCAACATGAATTCAACTGCATGACCTGAAAAGACGAAGGGAAACGTGAAAAAAATGGAGATAATAACGGACATTAACTAAAATGAAACCTAAATAACATAAGTTGGCAAGCAGATAAAGATGTGAGTCATTCAAAACCAAAAGCATAGCTGCACAGGTGGACAGACAACCATAGGTTGAAGCCATGGGGCCGAAGCAATGGGGCCGAAGCATGGGGCGGAAGCAACCACCAGGGGCCCATGGGGCCGTGCAGCCGCCGGGGTGCGAACCTTAGAATTGAGGATGGCTGGGGAAAAGATTGGGGCTTAACCCGACGGGTTTAGTAATCAACCGGGACTCGATAACCTAGAAAGACAAAGACATGGGGTAAAGCTTCTTAATGAAATGAGGCTGAAATGAACCACAAGTACTAATCTGTAAAATATAAATGAACAAAAGAAAACTTCTGAAAGGTGTGCCATGGAAAATAGTATCAGATAGCCGTATGACCTACCAATGTCGATGACAATTGTGAAATCCTCTAAGCCAAGAGCCACTCCAGCGAGTCGCTTATGGCGGGAGCCATGCGTGCGAGTCCCTTATGGTGGGAGCCATGCGTGCGAGTCCCTTATGGCGGGAGCCATGCGTGCGAGTCCCTTATGGCGGGAGCCAGGCGTGCGAGTCCCTTATGGCGGGAGCCATGCGTGCGAGTCCTTTATGGCGGGAGCCATGCGTGCGAGTCCCTTATGGTGGGATGACGTTGCGGTGACGATAAGTAATTAAAACGTAAGCCGGACCAGATAGGATATGCAGAGGCTTGAATGATTGGATTGGCTAGAAGGTGGCCTAAGAAACATAACTGCCAACAGGCGTTGAAAATATAGACATTAGAAATCCGAAGCACGTGCATACATAACACTAACCACCGCAAACCATAAACGTAAACATGAAATTGAAACAGAGATGGGAGAAAAACAAGAGCCTGAGTCATTGCAAGTTCGCTAAGAGAAGTCTCTTATCGTGACAAACAAATGAACAGCTTGTGAAAACATAGCAGGAAACTTATTCCTATTGGCCGACTAACCTCCTCTGAGGAGCTGTTTGGTGAACTGGGGCAGGAGACCAATCTAAGTAATTACGAACCAGTAGTAAAAGGAGACCAGTCTGAGTGAATATGAACCAGGATTAAAGAACCAGAGCGGTGGGTGCAGACTGCCCCGGTGAGACTATTGAGTAAAACCATGACGTAGCAATGAACAGGAGAATGCAGCTTTGAGTGGAAGCAGAGTACAACACATGATGTAACAACAAATGGGTGAATGGAGCTTTGGATGTGAGTGGTACCTAAAAAACATGGTATGGGCGCAGCTCCGAGTATGGGTAGCGCATGAAAATCATGGTATAAGCAGACGTATGAATGCAATTTGAAAGTGAGCAGAGTATTGACGTGATGCGAAAGCAGACATGTGAACGCAGCTCTAGTAGTGAATGGAGTTTAGGACAAGATGTAAAAGCAGACATGCGGACGCAGCTTTGGATGTGCACGGAATATTAACTTGATGTGACAGCAGACATGGAAAGCGGCTTTGGTGAGTGGGGTATACGACTTGGTGTAGCAGTATAAGTGTGAACACAACTCTGGGTATAAGCAGAGCATAAAATTTGGTATAACAGCAGCTCTGGTTGTGAACGGAGCATAACATTGATGTAACAGCGACATGAATGCAGTTCTTGAAATGGGCCTGGAAAGAACCTGTAGTAGTATAGGACGTGTGAACGCAGCTCTGGGTGCGAGTAGAGTAAACCCGATATACCGATAAAGTGCGGTATGGCAGAGACTTATTCTAACAACAAAACATGACATATAGCGTAGTATCAGCAGCGGCTGAACCTGACAGTCCAGTTGTCACCCAACATTTAGCTTGTCCTGGGCGATCCAGGTAACAAGACAAATGACATAGCATGGTATCTGCAGTAGCTGAACCTGGGCGATCCAGGTGACATACAACATTTAACGTGGCCTGGACGATCCAGGTGACATACAACATTTAACGTGGCCTGGGCGATCCAGGTGACATACAACATTTAACTCGGCCTGGGCGATCCAGGTGACATACAACATTTAACGTGGCCTGGATGATCCAGGTGACATACAACATTTAACTCGACCTGGGCGATCCAGGTGACATACAACATTTAACGTGGCCTGGACGATCCAGGTGACATACAACATTTAACGTGGCCTGGACGATCCAGGTGACATACAACATTTAACGTGGCCTGGACGATCCAGGTGACATACAACATTTAACGTGGCCTGGGCGATCCAGGTTACATACAACATTTAACGTGGCCTGGGAGATCCAGGTGACATACAACATTTAACTCGGCCTGGGCGATCCAGGTAACATATATTTAACGTGGCCTGGTTGATCCAGGTGACATACAACATTTAACGTGGCCTGGGCGATCCAGGTGACATACAACATGTAACTCGGCCTGGGCAATCCAGGTAACAAGACAAATGACATAGCCGTGATCTCCAGTGGCTGAACCTGGGCGATCCAGGTGACATACAACATTTAACTCGGCCTGGGCGATCCAGGTGACATGCAACATTTAACTCGGCCTGGGCGATCCAGGTAACACATAACATGTAACTCGGACAAAAAACATATAGTATCAGCCGTGGCTGAACCTGGACGGACAAGGTAACATGCGGCCTGTGCACCTGAGAACACACGCCTGTGAGTAAGGCTGTGGCTCGTATATGAAGAGCCTCCGCCCCTCCCAAAAGTGCAGGCAGACTAATCAGCCTTACCAACTTGTTTCTGTGATGTAGTGAAATATAATTACACGCACTTCATACGTTTCAAAGTCTTTTATCGACAATTACATGACATTTATGCAAAGAGTCAGTATTTGCAGTGTTGGCCCTTCTTTTTCAGGACCTCTGCAATTCGACTGGGCATGCTCTCAATCAACTTGTGGGCCAATTCCTGACTGATAGCAACCCATTCTTTCATAATCACTTCTTGGAGTTTGTCAGAATTAGTGGGTTTTTGTTTGTCCACCCGCCTCTTGAGGATTGACCACAAGTTCTCAATGGGATTAAGATCTGGTGAGTTTCCAGGCCATGGACCCAAAATGGCAACGTTTTGGTCCCCGAGCCACTTAGTTATCACTTTTGCCTTATGGCACGGTGCTCCATCGTGCTGGAAAATGCATTGTTCTTCACCAAACTGTTGTTGGATTGTTGGAAGAAGTTGCTGTTGGAGGGTGTTTTGGTACCATTCTTTATTCATGGCTGTGTTTTTGGGCAAAATTGTGAGTGAGCCCACTCCCTTGGATGAGAAGCAACCCCACACATGAATGGTCTCAGGATGCTTTACTGTTGGCATGACACAGGACTGATGGTAGCGCTCACTTTTTCTTCTCCGGACAAGCCTTTTTCCAGATGCCCCAAACAATCAGAAAGAGGCTTCATCGGAGAATATGACTTTGCCCCAGTCCTCAGCAGTCCATTCACCATATTTTCTGCAGAAGATCAATCAGTCCCTGATGTTTTTTTTGGAGAGAAGTGGCTTCTTTGCTGCCCTTCTTGACACCAGACCATCTTCCAAAAGTCTTCGCCTCACTGTGCGTGCAGATGCGCTCACACCTGCCTGCTGCCATTCCTGAGCAAGCTCTGCACTGGTGGCACTCCGATCCCGCAGCTGAATCCTCTTTAGGAGACGATCCTGGCGCTTGCTGGACTTTCTTGGACGCCCTGAAGCCTTCTTAACAAGAATTGAACCTCTTTCCTTGAAGTTCTTGATGACCCTATAAATTGCTGATTGAGGTGCAATCTTAGTAGCCACAATATCCTTGCCTGTTAAGCCATTTTTATGCAACGCAATGATGGCTGCACGCGTTTCTTTGCAGGTCACCATGGTTAACAATGGAAGAACAATGATTTCAAGCATCACCCTCCTTTTAAGAGGTCAAGTCTGCCATTTTAACCCAATCAGCCTGACATAATGATCTCCAGCCTTGTGCTCGTCAACATTCTCACCTGAGTTAACAAGATGATTACTGAAATGATCTCAGCAGGTCCTTTAATGACAGCAATGAAATGCAGTGGAAAGGTTTTTTTGGGATTAAGTTAATTTTCATGGCAAAGAAGGACTATGCAATTCATCTGATCACTCCTCATAACATTCTGGAGTATATGCAAATTGCTATTATAAAAACTTAAGCAGCAACTTTTCCAATTTCCAATATTTATGTAATTCTCAAAATGATTCTCTTATGTAATTTTGGCCACGACTGTATTGTGCTGCATTGAAACAGGAATCAGACCATGTAATATTGAAGTCCCATAGTGGGTTAAAAATAAAATATAATACAATGAAACAATGTATGTTCACTGCAAAAAGGCTAATAACAAGCCTTATTTTTTTTATTTATACACCTAAATATGTCTATAAAACAATGTACGTTCACCGCTGAACTGCTAATGACACACACTTTTTTCTAATTAATACACCACAAAAATGTTTATGAAACAATATACGTTCACTGCAAAACGGCTAATAACATGCACTTTTTTTTCTTATTAATACACTACAAAAATGTCTATAAAACAATGTACGTTCACAGCTGAATGGCTAATAACACACACTTTTTTTCTTATTAATACACCACAAAAATGTATATAAAACAATGTGCGTTTACCGCAAAACAGCTAATAACAAGCCCTTTTTTAAAATTATTATTACGCCACAAAATTGTCTATAAAAAAAGTACGCACTTTTTTTCTTATTAATACACCACAAAATTGTCAATAAAACAATGTATGTTCACGGCAAAATGGCTAATAACATGCTCTTTTTTTTTCTTAATACACCATAAAAATGTGTATAAAACAATGTACGTTCACTGCTGAATGGCTAATCAGATGCACTTTTTTTTCCTATTAATACACCGCAAAAATGTCTATGAAACAAAGTACGTTCACCGGAGGATGCAATGGAGTGTGGCGGAGCTCACCTGAATCACCACCAATGGAAGCCCGGAAAAAACACCAGGAACCAGGCGTGGACGAAAGCAACAAAAGAAGATAATCCAACTTCCAGGATGGCAGTAGTAAATGTGCTATTCTTTATTTCATGGGTGCAGAATAAAATCCAACTTGTACATCTACACGTTTCGGATCGTCAGGTTCTGTTAAATAAAAAGAGGCCAGACAACTCAGGTGAAGATAATTAGCAATAACCACTCCTTCTTACATGCAAATTAAAATTTCCTGGAAAACCTGTAAAAGACAAAAAAGACAACATGTGCTAGGATCAGTAGTGCAATATCAAATCCTGTTTGCGATTGAGTCCCTTTGGTGTGCGTGTATCCATAGAGAAAATCCAGTAGGATTCTCTATTTAGGAGAGCACGCCTGTGGTCGCCACCTCGCTTAGGACAATTAACTCTCTCCACTGCTTGTACTTTTAAGCCAGTAACATCACCCACATGACATGCCGCGTAGTGTGCACTGACCGCAGACACATTTCTAGATAAAACAAAGGGTATATCAGAAATGTGTCTGCGTATCCTGACCTTGAGATTATTGGTAGTGCAGCCAATGTATTGTAATTGACATAATGTGCAAGTAATGCAGTAAACCACAAATGTGGTGTTGCAATTGACATACTGTTTCAAAGTGTATATTTTATTATTGGCTGTGGATTGTATGGTTGGGCCTGGTTGTAGCATAGATAGGTGTTTTCGTGTGGTCAGGTGACCATGTATATTCAGACTATGGCGCAGCATTTCAGAATTTCATCTGTGATGTGGTTCATTTTCTTTTATTGCATAATGGAGCAAGACATATTGTGTATACAATGATGGGAGCCATGATGTCATGACACCTATCATTGTATATTAAACATTCATTAATTTTATATACACTTACCTGTTTCCAAGGATGAGATGGTCTGCTCCAGGGTAACTGCAATACTTGGCAGGTGGTAAATTATAGCAGCTGGATTGGTGGATGAGAATTAACGGCTGTTCTGGACCTATAAAAGTAAAGGATCAACAGTAAATGCGCATTCACGTAAGTATATTGCACAAATTCAGTCCTGTACTTACCTTCACAATGGAAGAACTATTGAAACAGCTGATCTTCAAGGCGGAATCACAAGGAGGTGAAGCATGGCTGCTCAGATGCCTGCAAATCGGACAGGAAACCGAAGAAGAAGTGGAGAATCGGCAAGCAGCTAATCCAGTCCTATGCGCAGTACCCAGCGCGAGCGCAGATAACATCGATTCCCGATCTATCACTGGCACAGGCTTGTGCGGTGATAGTGAAGAGATTCAACCTATCAAAAGAAAAAGAAAAAACAATAGAGCTTATTCTCCATCACATTTTAATCCAGCTCAAATGAATAAGAGAGGCAGAAGAAATCCGGAAGTTTTTACTGACAAGGATCCCATGTCAGATCAACAGTCAAACAGACTCTCAGTTAAAAAGGTGTCATTACAGCCTTCAACTGTCACTACAGCATCGCTGACTTCTGATATAGGTGAGACATCTCATATACTGAAACAAAGTGACTGTTCACAACAGTGCACTATTACAGGAAATTCTTCAATTGTTAATGAATATTCTTCATTAGACAAAGACATGTTATTTAATGAATTTTTACAATTTTTGTCCAAAAAAGAAGCTTCTGATCATACAGGTTTTGTATGGCAAGATCCTTCTGATATGGAACATAGTACAAAAATCGTTAATAGTTGTAATTCTGAAATTGCTAACCACAAATTTTCTTTATTGAATGCGACCCAAGAAAAAATAGTCTATCCCAATGCTGGAACTTGGTACAGGAATAAAAGAAACCTCAGTCAAGGAGGCTCTATCTTGCCAAGTTTCACCACTTGGATTCCATTTAACTCAAAATATAAAAGAAAAAATATGGAAGAAAGAATACATAGATATTTTTAATCTTTTACCTTCAGCTAGAGATAACTTGAAATTAGAATCTGAAAAAGAGAAAAAGTTGGATGACGATAAAAAGAAACATCAAAGGTCTATATTTAATTGGATGCAAGCATTTTGCATTTATGCTGCAGTATTAGGGGAAAAACATCCCGATCTTTGTTCTGGTTTGTTTTTTCATGAAGACACAATTCTTGAAGCATATAAAAATTTTGGAGGTTACGGATGGTTCCTTTGTGACGAATCTTTCAGACAAAAATTAGCAATTTACAAAAATCTTAATTGGGGTAGCAAAGACGTAGGTTTATGGTTAAATCTAATGTTGCCTCAGAGGAGTCATTCTTTTCGTCAGCAAACAGCCAATTATAACACATATATAAAAGGAATCTGTTTTGCATTTAACGACAACTTTTGTAAATGGCAGAACAATTGCAGATACAGACATGAATGCTCATTCTGTTCCGGAGCACATCCAGTATCAAAATGTTTCAAGAAACAAGGCATTAATTTCACGCATCAACATGCAAATAAACAAAGTGACTCCTCTGAATACAACAAAATTAATACATTGGCTAAAAATGTATCCAAACACACAGATGTCCATTCTGTTAACTGAAGGGTTTTCTTATGGTTTCTTTATACCTAAAATCAAAGGTCCGGGATGTAAAATAGTTGATAATCTTCTTTCTGTAAAAAATAATTTGGATATTGTAAGGAAAAAAATTCAATCAAAAATTGTTGCAGGCCGTATTGCTGGCCCATTTAATACTCCTCCTTTTAAAAATTTCAGGATTTCCTGATTTTTAGGTTTAGTGCCGAAAAAAGAACAAAATTCGTTTAGATTAATTCACAATTTATCTTACCCAAAAAATGATTCGTTAAATGACTCAATTGATAAGAAAAAAGCTAGTGTAAAATACGCTTCTTTTGACCAAGCTTTGTCTTATCTTCAAAAAGCGGGAAAAAATGCTTTACTTGCTAAAGCTGACATTAAGTCAGCATTTAGACTTTTACCAATTAACCCTATCGGGTATAATTCTTTAGGATTAAAATTTTTAGATAAATTCTTTTATGATATGGCACTCCCCATGGGTTTCACTCTTTCTTGCCAATACTTTGAGGCATTTTCAACATTTCTACATTGGATGTTGGATATACATTCTAAAGATGGTTTTACTCTACACTACTTGGACGACTTTTTATTCATTGGGAATAATGATTCTAATGCTTGTTCAGTATTGCTAGATACATTTTTTAAGCTAGCACATTATTTTAATATTCCATTGGCCATGGATAAGACAGTTTATCCGACTAATCAGTTAAAATTTTTGGGTATTCATATAAACACTTTAAAAATAGAATTCAGCATTCCAGAGGAAAAAATTTGTCAAACTATTAGTTTGTTATCTGAATTAATTAAAAAAGAAAAAACAACACTTAGGAAACTTCAATCACTTTTAGGTTCATTAAATTTTATTTCAAGAGTGATCCCTATGGGAAGAGTTTTTTCTAAAAGAATGTACGCAGCAACAGCAGGTAAAAATTTTCCAAATTCTCATATACGTGTGACAAAACAAATAAAAAATTATATTGGTATATGGTTAAAATTTTTAAGTGAGTTTAATGGTCATACAATATGGCAAAAAGATTTCATAGATTCAGACACTCTATCCTTATATACGGACGCTGCAGGAGCGGTAGGATATGGAGCCTTCTTCAATTTAAATTGGTCAGCAGAAAAATGGCCTATAGAATAATTATACAAAAAATCTAGTTTTTATAGAATTATTTCCAGTTTTAGTGTCACTAGTAATTTGGTCTCTCGAATTTCAGAATAGAAGAATTCTTTTACACACTGATAACACCAGTGTAGTATATGCTATCAATTGTCTTTCTTCAAAATCAGAAATAGTAAACTTACTATTGCGAAAATTAATATTAAATTGTTTAAAAAACAACATATGGATTAAGGCTAAACATATTCAAGGAAAAAATAATATACTTGCAGATGCTTTATCTCGACAGCGTTTCAGGGATTTCTTCGAGATGGTACCACAAGCTCCAAGAATAGGAATTCCTTGCCCGATTCAACTTTGGAATATGACAGAAGATTAACGAATGAATTAATAAAAAATTCTATAGCTACAAATACATGGGCTGCATATGCAGCCGCATGGTTAGAGTGGAGTTACTTTTGCAAACTGCAAAATATCAACAATTCAATTCTGCATACTGAGAATGTCATATCTTTTATTTTATATCTCTACAAAAAAGGTTTAAAAGCTGGTGCCATTTCGAAAAAATTATCTGGTATATAATTTTTTCTGAAATTGGAAGGCTTCAATTCATTACTTAGTAATTTTAAAATAAAACAAATTTTAAAAGGTATCAGTAAGAATTCAGTGATTGGAGAAAGAACTAGGCCTATTTCGTTACAAATATTACAAAAAATAATTACTCAGTTATCCATTGTTTGTAACTCTAGTTATGAAACTTACCTTTTTTCTTCGGTTTATTCGTTAGCATTCTTTGCAGCACTTAGAATTAGCGAAGTAGCTGCAAAAAATAAACAAACAGAATCTCCTTTATTAATTTCCGATGTAATTTGTAATAGCAGTTCATTGAAAATTTATATAAAAACGTCTAAAACAGATCAGATGGGAAAAGGAACAAGCATTCATCTTAATAATTTCCATATTAATTCAGTTTGTCCAGTAGAAAACATGAAAAAATGGTTAGAGTCTAGGAAGAATATTAATGATTCATTATTTATTCATTTGGATGGGACACCTTTGACAATCTACCAATTTAATTATATTCTCAATTTGTGTTTAAAAAATATTGGTTTAGATAAACACAAAATAACAGTTCACTCATTTAGAATTGGAGCTGCCACTTATGCTGCACAACTGGGAATTAATGATAGTGTTATCAGAAAAATAGGTAGATGGAAATCCAATTGTTTTAAGTTATATATTCATCCTAATTTAATTGTTTATTTATTTTAGGAAAATTGAGAATAATTTGGATACTAGGAAATGACACTATTGCATTGGCTCAAAGACGATCAAATGTCAGAAAGTCTTCCAATAATTTAGGATTTCCTGAGAACTATTATTTATTTTGGAGGTCGTTTAAAGATGTAAAGTGTAACAAAATGGTACAAGAATGTAAAGGCCTGTTAGATAATTGGCCGAAACCTAATCTAGTTATTTTACAGTTTGGTGAGGATGTCATTGGGAGAATAAAAACACATGAAATAATAAGCGAATTAAAAGAAAATATATTTCAAATTCGCAACATACTTGGAAACCCTAAAGTAATATTTTCAGAAATTATTCCAAGATTTACTTGGTCTTATAAGGATATGGCATTCAAAGAAAAAAGAAGAAGAAGAATAAATAAGCAGATGGAAAAATTTATGGAGAAGATTGGAGAAAATTCTTACAGGCACTGGGAATTAAATGGATTTACCAGAAGTCTTTATCACCCACGGGAAGAACAGTTATCTGATATTGGTCTCGATATATTTATTGTGGATATTCAAAATATGATTGAAAAAATATTTAATTAGTATGGATTTAGGCTGCAATGGCTTGGGCCATGTCCCTTTGCGATGTGGCGGTGCGGTTAAGTCACTCCGTTGAGTGGACTTTGAGCTTACTTGGTTGATATACAATTGGAATTATTATAATTGAATTGGAGAATTAATAAAATTAATTAATATTATAACATAATAAGCATTGCGGCCTATATATCCCAACAGTTTATTTGTTCACATTATTCAATAAAATGAAATTTGTTCACAATTTATTACGTGTGTTTGAATTAATTTAAGATTAATTGTGGAGAATATGACATCATGGAGCGAGACATATTGTGTATACATTGAGGGGAGCCATGATGTCATGACACCTATCATTGTATATTAAACATTCATTCATTTTATATACACTTACCTGTTTCCAAGGATGAGATGGTCAGGGTAACTGCAATACTTGGCAGGTGGTAAATTATAGCAGCTGGATTGGTGGATGAGAATTAACGGCTGTTCTGGACCTATAAAAGTAAAGGATCAACAGTAAATGCGCATTCACGTAAGTATATTGCACAAATTCCCTTCCCTCCCTCCCTTAAAATTTTTTAATTATTTGTCGCTTTGCTTATTGATGAGGGGTTAAGTCACTCCGTTGAGTGGACTTTGAGCTTACTTGGTTGATATACAATTGGAATTATTATAATTGAATTGGAGAATTAATAAAATTAATTAATAAATGAGGCCTATATATCCCAACAGTTTATTTGTTCACATTATTCAATAAAATGAAATTTGTTCACAATTTATTTCGTGTGTTTGAATTAATTTAAGATTAATTGTGGAGAATATGACATCATGTGTTTATGTTCAATAACCGCTTCTACTTACAACGGTAAGGACTTACTTTTTCACCCACATGTCGTTTTGACCTCTACACAATACTTGATGTCAATAAACTGGCTCGTGATCTCACCTTGAGAAAACATTTTCAGAATGCAGCTACACAGGAGGACTTACAAACTACTCCTATTAGTTTGCCGCTTTCACCATCAGCTTCAACAACCATTACTCAATTGTCAGTGTTTTCATTTGCGGAACTATTGCATATTTTACAACTACAGGAATGTCGGCCTCTAAATGATTCCATGTCTGGTTTTTCCTATAACTTTGTCACGCATAAACGTGACTTTTATCCTATACAGTCCCGCTCACCCGCTCTTGATCGTTTTCAGGAGCTGGTGGAGAGGGACTTGTTTGAGTTAAAACAGGCTTCTAGCATGTCATCTTCCACCTATGTTAATAATCTCACTATCACAGAGAGAACCGCATTGAGGGAATTGGAGAATATGACTGATGTCATTATTAAGCAGGCTGATAAAGGTGGGGCGGTGGTGGTCATGGATCGCTCCATATACAGGTCCCAGAATCTCCTCATGTTAGGGGACTCAGACACGTATCTGGAGCTATCACATGACCCCACCCCCATCTATCAGAAAGATCTACTTTCTTTGTTATCCTTTGGTGTGACGAGTGGATGCATGGATCAAAAACAGGCAGATTATATCTATATAGCCCATCCTGTGACTCCTATTTTCCACTCGCTACCCAAAATTCATAAACCTGCTTTTCCCCCTCATATGCGACCCATTGTCATGGGTATCAGATCTTTCTCTGAAAGACTGTCAGCTTGGGTGGATAGCATCCTGCAGCCATTGGTCAAGACAATCGCTGGCTTTCTGTTAGATACTACTACTGTTTTACAATCATTCCATAATTTTATCTGGGAGCCAAATTTTGTCTGGATCACTGCGGATGTTATCTCACTCTACACAGTAATTCCACATGAACTGGCCATTAATGCATTGAAGTTGTTTCTTAATGTATATTCAGACTATCGCGCAGCATTTCAGAATTTCATCTGTGGTGTGGTTCATTTTCTTTTATTGCAAAATGTGTTTATGTTCAATAACCGCTTCTACTTACAACGGTCAGGTGTTTCTATGGGGCAAAATTTTCGCCCTCATTAGCTAACATTATACATGGCATGGTGGGAACATACGTACCTGTTCTCAGAGACTAATCAATGGGCTACCTCCATACAGTGGTACGGGCGTTTCATTGATAATTTGCTGTTGTGTGGTCAGGTGACCATGACGCCTTACCACTGTTTGGACAATTCCTCAGTGACAATCCTCTTAAACTTAAATTCACCATCCACTTTGATAGGGCGTCAACCTCCTTTTTGGATTTGAAGTTGGTTGGGGATAATTTTGCTCACAAGGTTGTTACTTACAGTTTCCGTAAAGACTGCGGGAAATACCGCCTTGCTAGCCTCTTCTTGCCATCCAGGTCACGTTACACGAAACATTCCTAGGGGCGAGTTTACACGTCTCAGGAGAAACTGCTCCAAGGTTGAAGCGTTTTCCAGAGAGTTGTTTTTGCCCTCTGATCACCTTAGGGCACGTGCATATTCTCATGATTCCCTTGAGGCTGCTAGGTCCTATATCTCATCCAAAAAACGCACAGATTTAGTCTTCCCGGATAATAGAGGCAGAACATCAAAAGGTAAATATACACATTGTAAGAATCCTATTTTTGCCACTAGCTACAGTTTGGAATATTCCAAAATCTGCCTCATCATCCGAAAACACCTATCTATGCTACGTCATGACTCCCAATGGTCAGATATAGTGCACCCAGGTATTACCTGCATTGCTCGCAGGGTGCCTACTATAGCACAAAAAATCAGTCCTAGCCTTTTTTTGGACTCTGTTCAGACATGACAGTGTTGGCTAAGGGTACTTTCAAATGCGGTCATCACATTTGCATGTGTTGCGATTTTATACAACCAGGCTCAACCATACAATCCACAGCCAATAATAAAATATACACTTTGAAACAGTATGTCAATTGCAACACCACATTTGTGGTTTACTGCATTACTTGCACATTATGTCAATTACAATACATTGGCTGCACTACCAATAATCTCAAGGTCAGGATACGCAGACACATTTCTGATATACCCTTTGTTTTATCTAGAAATGTGTCTGCGGTCAGTGCACACTACGCGGCATGTCATGCGGGTGATGTTACTGGCTTAAAAGTACAAGCAGTGGAGAGAGTTAATTGTCCTAAGCGAGGTGGCGACCACAGGCGTGCTCTCCTAAATAGAGAATCCTACTGGATTTTCTCTATGGATACACGCACACCAAAGGGACTCAATCGCAGACAGGATTTGATATTGCACTACTGATCCTAGCACATGTTGTCTTTTTTGTCTTTTACAGGTTTTCCAGGAAATTTTAATTTGCATGTAAGAAGGAGTGGTTATTGCTAATTATCTTCACCTGAGTTGTCCGGCCTCTTTTTATTTAAGACCGGCACTCAGCATATACTATTGTCATGAGTAAGGATCAGAACCTGACGATCCGAAACGCATAGATGTACATGTTGGATTTTATTCTGCACCCATGAAATAAAGAATATCACGTTTACTACTACCATCCTGGAAGCTGGATTATCTTCTCTTGTTAATGTACGTTCACCGCAATACAGTTAATAACACGCACTTTTATTTCTTTTTAATACACCACGAAAATGTCTATACAACAATGTATGTTAACCGCTGAATGGCTAATAACACACACTTTATTTCTTATTAATACACCACAAAAAGTTCTATGAAACAATGTACTTTCACAGCAAAACACCTAATACACATTCTTTTTTTCTTATTAATGCACCACATAAATGTCTATAAAACAAACACCTTTCCTATCTTTTTCCTGGTTCAACAGTTTATACTGCAGCCATTTGTGTATCAATATTAGCACTTCTGCCTGTCTTCCCACCGATAGGGAACCCAACACCTCACCATCCCATAACCGTTTCATTCTCCCAAAATCTGCTTTCTCCAGGTGAGTTTCTTGTAAAAAGGCCATGTCAGCCCTTCATTTCTTAAGATATCTTAAGGTCATCATTCTCTTGTGTGGCGAACTGAGTCCTTTTACATTCCAAGTGATTACTTGCATACTACTGTATATAATGACTATATTTTCCGTATGGGAGTAACTGAGGGGCTTTGGGAATCCACAGTGCCACAAACAGTAACAAAAACAAGAGCAAACAATGCCCCTTCCCCTCCAAGAGCCAAGAAGAAAAAAAGTAACATCCTACCGATATGCCCCCATTGTCCGTGATGAGACAACCCCTTTAAATATTTTAATGCAGCGAAGACCATGGCCTCCAGAGTCGATTTGATATCTGGGGCTAAGAGCTTCACTACCTCACCGTTTTGCGGTGAAGGTACATTGTTTCATAGACATCTTTGTGGTGTATTAATAAGAAAAAAAAGTGCATGTTATTAGCCTTCAGCAGTGAACGTACATTATTTTATACACATTTTTGTGGTGTATTAATAAGAAAAAATTGAATTTTTCTATTTTACAGTACAGTATGTCAGACAGACAAGTTACAGGCGGTGCTTGAATGTTTGACTCGGATTTCGACTTTGTTGCAAGTGACATCAGACACCCCTAGCCAAGAGTCGTTGGGTTCCTCTGACATGACACTTAGTTGTCATGGCCTGGAATTAGGCCCTGTGCCCCTAACTGTCCTCAACCTGCCACTGTCATTTTCTGTTCATTCAGTGCGAGAAGTATTATATGCCGTAGGCTCGGCTCCACTTTTCAGCGAAGACGAAATACTAGAGGACAGTCAGCAGCTACTGACCAGCCAAGATCTGGAGGAGACATCTGCCGCTTCATCCGGTAGGCAGGCAAGTAGTGATGATTAGAGTCGCATGGGATCTGGTGTTGCGAGCGGTCAGGCTCATGGCACCAAGACCATTGAGGGGGACATCAGTGACGTGCAGATAGTAGCGGATGATGATGATGTAGCCAATCGCACTTGGGAGCCGGGTGAAGAAAGGGCTTCATCATCATCAGCAGAAGAGGGTGGCAACTTGTGCGTGAGGCAGCGGCTGAGCCAGCAAAGTGGTAGCGTAACCATGAGTCAGCAGTGGGAGGTCAGGAGCCAAATGTGCTTGTGGTAGACCGCCCGCTTTGCAGGAGCCTACCTGCCCAGAAAGTAGCGCGCAGGGTTTCACGGAGGCAGCAGTAGCAGGCAGTCAGCGCGGAATGTTGGGGGGGAAATGCCATACTTGGTGGTCTGACAGTTTTTTGTCAAGCCGCCAGAGGTAAACATTCGCAGAATCTGTGGGCAGAAGGTGAAGTGTGGCCACGGTGCCAATGTTAGCACCACGCCCCTGCGTAAGCACATGCAGTGTCACCATAAAGTGGCCTGGGAGAACCGTGGTGCTAATTTAGTGATCCAGCCTGCCGCAGCAACCAGTATCGCGCACCCCTTTTCCGCAAATCAAGGCTACACCACCTCAGCCGGAGGGAGCTGTCTATCCTTCCCATCATGTACAGAAGCTGAATGTGCTCCTGGCCAAGTTGCTGGTGTTGCAGTCCCTTCCTTTCCAAGTGGTGGACCCTGCACCTTTCAGAGAATTGATGGCTTGTGCCAAGCTGAGGTGGAGAGTCTCAAGCCGTCATTTCTTAGCAAAAAAGGCAGTACCAGCCCTGCACACCTATGTTGAACAGAAAATGGGCCAGTCCTTGAGCCTGTCAGTGTCCGCCAAAGTGCATGGCAGTGCTGACTTGTGGAGCTGTAATGTTTTTTGACAAAAATAAAAATGACCTTTACGGACCACTGGGTAAATGTGGTTCCTAATCAGCCACACCAGCAACTTGGTAAGATGACACCACTGCCACCTCCACATTCTCACGCCATTGGTCC
Source organism: Bufo bufo (assembly GCF_905171765.1). Lineage (NCBI taxonomy): Eukaryota > Metazoa > Chordata > Amphibia > Anura > Bufonidae > Bufo > Bufo bufo. Next base: position 280,472,849 of record NC_053393.1, on the reverse strand, counting down.
TGCAAGAATGTCCACCTCTGCCTCCTCATCATCCACCGTGTCCTAAGGCTCCACAGTAGGGACAATTTTCATAGCTCTCCTCCAGCATACCACATGTGCAGGGCACGGCGGTGCCACGCTGTTCTGCATCTAGTTTTCCTGGGCTAACTGAGTCACACAGCAGAGGAACTGCTCCACGTCCTTCATCAAGAAATAGAATCCTGGCTTTCTCCTCTAGAACTCAAAATCTGAACCATATTCGCAGACAACGGGAAAAACATGGTGTTGTGTTGCGTCAAGGAGGTCTGAGCCATGTGCCCTGCATGGCGCACATGTTCAATCTGTTTGTAAAGAGGTTCCTGAAGTCTTCCACCCATCTGCAAAACATCCTGAAAATGGCCAGGAAACTGTGCATGCACTCCAGTCACTCTTACACTGCAAAGCACACTCTTCTTGAGAATGGTGTTCCCCAACATCGGCTGATATGCGACGTTTCCACCCATTGGAACTCCACCCTCCATATATTGGACCGACTATATGAACAGAGAAAGGCCATAAACGATTTCTTGATGATACAGGCGGATAGGGGTACTCCTCTGTGTAACTTCGATGTTAGCCAGTGGCAGCTCATGCGTGACACCTGCCGTCTTCTCGGGCCCTTTGAGGAGGCCACTTCATTTGTCAGTCGCCAGGACTACAGGATGAACAACATTATTATTTCACTGCTTCATGTCCTGGAACAGATGCTGCTAAAAATGGCTGGCCAGGGGACAGGAGACGTGTGTCACGATGGGGAGTGGGGGACAACCCCCACCGTACAATGTTGGGTATAATGGGGAAGCAGCTAGGCTAGGACGCCGGGATCAGGTCACCTCCTAAAGCGTCCCTAATCCTTGCCCTAACTCCTCATCGTATGACCAGGATGGTAGGACAGCTCATACCCAATATACCTTTGGCCCTGAGTCGCCCTGATAATCCCTTTCATAGGAGCAGGGGAGAGACAACCTGTTCTTCCAAGACACGGAAGAACAGGAGTCACAAATGGCCTAGTTGCAAGGAAAAGTAGGAGACTGTATGCAGTAACTAAATCGTCAAGTAAGTACACAGAAACACACTTACCTACCGCAGCCACCATAACTGGAACCCATGCATAAGTACAAGAGCCCACACACCAAACAGGACACCGTACCAACAACACCCACACACAAGTATCCAGAACACCAGCTACTGCCTGGACTCTATGCCGCAAGGTACACAGCAGCCCCAGGCAGCGCTGTATACAGGCTAATGGTTCACCCCTCCAGGAAACCAGCCCCCTTCCAGAGGTACTCAACACAGGAACAAGCCTAGCAAACATGCTGGACTACAAACACCAAGGGACCAGGCATGTAACAACCACTAGACAAGACAATAACCACCCATACATAAACATCAACAAACATATGCAAGGGTAGTGAAGGGAGGACAGAGGGATGACAGAGAGACATCGCAGGAAACATCGATGTCCCACTAGGTGACCCTCAAGGACTGGGCAGACAGAACATCCTGGACTGGAGCAGAGCTCCAGCACCAACGACGGCTGGAGTACAACTGACTCCAGCCAGGGAGCCACAGGAAATAAAACCCAAGTGACCACACCCAGCCAGGGAGTTAACCCTTCCAGCATCAGACAGAGGAGGAATCAGGAGAAGGGGAGCAAAGAACACACATGCAGAAAACCACACTTTGCCCCTGGCAATTGGCATGTATGGCAAAGGTGTCACAGCATACAACACGATGTTGTACAACAACGTGATGACAATATCTCACGGCCACATGAGCCACCATCTTCAGCTGGTACTGGTATTGCCACCCATCTCCCCACTCTTTCACTGGGCCACTCTGTGGTCTCCTCATGCTGCTGCCAACTCAACACTCTGTGACTGGGACACTGCGTAGACAACTCATGCGATCTCCACCCACATCAAAGAGACCTGTTTCTTCTGGCTACCTGCTTAAATTACTATTCTGATGATGGCACACACCTGCTGCCAGGTGCTCCTACTGCCACCCACCATCTTCAGCTGGTACTGGTATTTCCCCCCACCTCCACTCTCTGTCACTGGGGCCACTCTGTGGTCTCCTCATGCTGCTGTCACATCAACAGACTGTGGTCTCCTGATGCTGCTGCCACCTCACCACTCTGTGACTGGGCCACTGTGTCGACACATGCGATTCCCACCCTCACCACTCTGTGACTGGGCCACTGTGTTAACGACTCATGCAATTCCTCATGAGATTCCCACCCTAACCCTCTGTGACTTTGTTGACAACTCATGTGATTCCTCATGCGATTCTCAACCTCACCACTCTGTGACTGAGCCACTGTGTTGACTAGAAAAGAATAGAAAGTTCTCCAGCATCCGTCAGTATTGGTCGTCTTTATTGTAGATCGGTGTAAAAGTACATACTTCAATCTTTACCACCCTCCACAACAGGTTAACATGTTTCAAACTCGGAAGTTCTTAATCATAACCTAGTGACGTGGACTGACACCTGTGGTAAATAGTTATGTTCAGCGGGGGGAAGGGTAGAGGGGAGGGATGGGGGAAGTAAGAGGGAAAGCCGCTAGATACAAAACCAATTAACCCATAGGTTGCCACGTATTAAATCTAACACCCCTAACATGACAAAACATATACTGACAAAAGATAAAAAAGGGACAAACCAAAGCTGTCCGTTATAGCATTGAAGATACCAAATAATACATGAAGTATAAAACCATGTGTAAGACAATATAAAAACATAACTCCTGGGAAATCCTGAAACATTGAAAACAGGCTGAAAAACCGCTGTATATGAACAGCTCTCGATACCATAAATAGATATATGAGTTATGAATGCAAGATAGGTGTTGATCTAATAGCTGCATATGGCTCTGAATGTCACTAAAATCATGTGTAATATTTATAGGAAGAAGAAACTATTAATGATATAAAAGCATTAATTATTTTCTAAGATTGAGACCTGCAGGATGCTGTGTGCCTAACCTAAAGATCCAGTATGCTTCCCTCAGCAGGATTTTTTTCTTCAAATTACAGCCTCTGAAGGGAAGTGTTACTCTTTCAATGGCATATACACGTAAATGGCTGACACTTCTATTATGAATGTTAATGAAGTGTTTGGCTGCGCTGGAAATGCCTAAAGCCTGAGGGTTTGCCACATAATTTAGATGTTCGCGTATTCTTGTTTTTAGTTGTCTACTGGTACAGCCTATATATAGAAGATCGCAACATGTACATTTTATAATGTAAATTACCCCAGTTGAATTGCAATTTATATAATTTTTAATTTTACATTTTTCAGTGTGTTGCATTATCAAAAGTGGTAGTACAATGTACAAAATTGCAAGTCTTACAAGGATGACTCCCGCATTTAGTGAAGCCCTGGTATTTTAGCCAGGAGCTCCTTGTAGAGGCAATTTGAGTAAAAAGTGAGGGAGACAACATATTGGCCAATATACAGGAACGTCGAGGGACAATCCTGCATCCATCTTTAAGTGTATCATACAGAATACTGTCCTCATAGAGGATTGGAAGGCATTTAAAAACTGCTTGTTTGATGGAGCTGAATTTTCGACTGTACGTGAGTACCATGTTGGGTTTGGAAGATTTGCTTGAGATCTTGTTTATATGTTTACATGGTTTAAAGAGGAGTTCATCTCTATTTTTGTTAGAAGCTATATTTTTAGCTCTTTTCAGCATCCAATAAGTTTATCCTCTTTTTTTCAACCTATTCCAGATATAATCTGCTTCTTTTTCAAATCCCACTTGGGTACTGCAATTTCTTTTAGCTCTGATGAATTCACCTACTGGAATAGCCTTAATAGTATGATGGCTGCTGGCTTGCAAGATAGTGTTACCTGTAATTTCTTTATGATATGATTCTGTATAGACTAGAGTGTTGGGGATACCCTTGAGCAGGGGTCAAGTCCTGGGAAAAAAAGTGTGGGAACTCACCCAAGATCCACTGCAAACCCCCCCCCCTGCAACCCCGCCCCCCCCCCGCAACCCCGCCCCCCCTCCCTGCAAAAAAAAATATAGATTTCGCTGAAAATTCAGTGCAACATTTATTGTAAAGTGCCAGTAAACAAGTGCAAAATTAACATGAAACAAATATATATATATAACAGTTGGAACAAATTAAATTAACACAAATTAAATTAACACAGTGACACAGCCCATTAGAAAATAGCCCACAAACTGGAATAACGTTGCCCTTGCCGTGCAAGATTTTCAACTTTCCTAGATTTATTATCATCTGCGCTGCAATGTGTGGTCAGCCATTTTGTGACGTATGGTAAAGGATCCCATAAATGCACAGGAGGCCCAATGAGACTGATAAACAAAAGAGAAGACACGCGTTCAATGCCAAGCCCACTCCTAATGGGCGACATCACCAAATTCATTGTACTGAAGCCCCTTTCACAATCACCGGATGTCACTGGAAGACTGTTAACTGCTGTCACCACTGGTTTCAGATTTTCAGGAATCTCTACACCACCATTATCAATGTAGTCTCTGAAACCTTCACAGATGGATGCATAGTTGAGACGGAATCTTTTGCATAGCTGCTCCAGCTTCACTTCACCTTCAAACCACGGACTGTCCACATTGATTGGCCAGTGTTGTGAATTCCGGATGTCAATTTCAGAAACAAGAGTTTCAAATTCACCCGACTGTGATGAAGCGGCAGGTCTGTTGCTTGCAGTTAAAGCAAAGAGCCTGGAGCGTAAATTATTCACCAAACTTTGATAAAATTGAGGGAGATTTATCCTCACTTGGCCTTTTGAACTCCCTGGGTTGATGGTCACACCTTTGAAATTCCCTTTCTGCAGCGATTCCATGACTTCTTTCAGATGTTTGCCAGGCATGTCTTTCATCTTTTCAATTGCACGAACTGAACGATTGATCAGCTGATAAGCTCGTGGAAGTGTGATGTCATCTCTTTGTAGCGCTTCAGATAACAGTCCCATTTCCTGAACTGCATCCGCAACCCCTGCAAGGTTTAACAAATAATCTTCTGATGTCAAGACCTTGTTAAGGCCACTAAATACAGATTTCTGCTTACTGTTATGAGCGGAGCTTACGCTTGCTTGCAGGAAATGACTGTGTAGTGCAGGATATGACTCCCAAACTGCTCGTATAGCTCTCTGGCTTGAAGCAACCCATCTAACTGAAAAAACTTTTCCAATTTTAAGAATTTGTACTTCTAATTCTTTTGCACATTCTGAGAGCTCTGCTAGATTTTTTGGTGACTGATGATACACAGCATACAACTTCTCAAAAAATGATGTGACATGATGAAGACCAGGAACAGAATCAATTGTATCTGAAATGCACAATTCAAGCCTATGACACAAGCAGTGCCATTTCACAATCTGTGGATATTTTTGACTGAGTCGTTCCAGAACACCCGACTTTCTTCCAAGCATTACACTTGCACCATCACTGCAAGCTCCAATCCAGTTTTCGGCAAGAAAGTCATTACTGAACCCAAATTTAGAAAGACAAGCTAGAAGAGTGGCTTCAATAGACTGTGCATCTGCTTTAGGCAAATCAAGCAAATCGAGAAAGAAAGTGACTGGGTCTTTTCCGTTAACAGAGGCACGAATATAAACGATTAACACTGAATGGGTAGAAACAGTTGTAGATTCATCAATATAAACAGAAATTTTTGGAGCCTGCGCAACAATTGCTTTGCAAAGCTTTTTTCTCATTTCACTAGCAATGCAATCTATTATTTGTGCCGCTGTGTACTCACTATGGAGAATACATCCTAAGTCAGCTCCATTTGCAACTTGCAAGCTGATAAGATCTCTGAAATCTGTGAAAGGGCGATTTTTTTTCGCACAAAAGTAGGCAGTGCGAAATACCTTAGTGGTTGACACAAACTTATGCTTCTGCTGTTCTGCAATATTGGATTGCAGAATCTCCTTTCTGGATACTGCTTGGATATCTCCTGCCTTTACATGTGCTTCTGAAATCTTATGTATGTGGATTTTTTTACGTAGTGAGGTCAACATATCTTTTTTTGTTTTGCCGTATGGAGTAATTGTACCAGTGCTCCATTCTTTAGAAATGGATACACCTTGCGAAACAGACACTCCAAGGTGTTTAACCTCCCGACACACTTTGCACCCTAAAAGACCATTGTCTACAAACAGTCAAGGGTACTTTTTTTTAAATTCTAGCCACTGATTCTGGTCCCAACATTCTGGAAGAATGTTATCATTGACATCGGCATCTTCAGCCACATCAGTAACCATGTCCACTACAGCCGATTCACTGACTGGTATAGTTTCTGAAGCGGACACCGCCGCCTGAAGCAAAGGCTCAGACTGAGTGGAGCAACTTGCAGAATCAGCATGTGATTTTTTATTGGATGCGTTTGTGAAGAAATCCGTAATGCTGGTTTTTCGCTTTCTCATTTCTGTACAAATAAAAATTAAAAAAATGGTGTCAAATCATTTTCGGATTTAAAAAAAACAACTAAATATTCTGATAAAATGACCTCTTTAGGCAAAGAATTCCCCATCCGTTCTGTTATTACCTCTTATTGTGAAAAACTCTTTCCTTTGTTGTCTCTGGTGGCAGTGGTTGGGTGGTCCAGTGACTGTGAGGTGCAGGGTAAGGCACAAATCTGCACACTTGTATGAAATAAAATCTATCATTATTCTAAAAATTATTTTAAAAAAAGCCTAAATGATCTAACAATTAGTCTCATATATTAGTCTCCAGTCCAGTGGATGTGACACAGATATCTGTTATTTTAACCCCTTAAGGACACATGATGGAAATATTCAGTCATTATTCCCTTTTATTCCAGAAGTTGTGTCCTTAATTACATATGGTTTGTGATTCTGTTTGCCACCCTTTAGTGACTGTTTTTAAATCCTTAAAGGGGTATTTCCATTTCAGACAATGGTTGCATATTGCTAGGATATGCCCCCATTGTCTGATAGGTGCGGGTCCCACCTCTGGGACCCGCACCTATATCGAGAACGAAGCGGGGAGACTTGTGGCTGGAGGACCCCAGGTTTCCCGGGGTCCGTCCACCACCAGGCACAGCGCCCCGCCTCTCCAATTGAAATGAATGGGAGCGCGCCGCACATGTGCGGCCACCACTCCCATTCATTTCTATGGAGCCGACGGAAATAGACGAGGCAGCGAGCCACAAATCTCCCCGCTTCGTTCTCTATATATCCTAGTGATATGCCCCCATTGTCTGAGATGGGAAAACCCCTTTAAAATACAATACATGTGAATGGGCTTTTGAAAGCTACATGTAGCGGGAAAAAAAAAAAGCACAGAAAATCTAGCATGCTGTAATTTGTGTTGCTGCGGACTGAACCAAATGTACACATTGTGATCAAAACAAAACAAAAACTGCCCTTATATATAATTTACTTACAGTTCTGAAGCCTCAGGGGTGCTGACAGGCAGCTGGGCTCAGGGGTGCTGACAGGCAGCTGGGCTCAGGGGTGCTGACAGGCAGCTGGGCTCAGGGGTGCTGACAGGCAGCTGGGCTCAGGGGTGCTGACAGGCAGCTGGGCTCAGGGGTGCTGACAGGCAGCTGGGCTCAGGGGTGCTGACAGGCAGCTGGGCTCAGGGGTGCTGACAGGCAGCTGGGCTCAGGGCTGGAAGTGGGCACCGCACAATAAGAAAAAAAAAAATTTCATTACACTTCAGACCACCAATCAGACCCCCAATGTTAATAAGACCCCAATAAGACCTCAGATCAGAACCCAATATGAATGACCAACAATCAGATAGCAACCCCCCAGTGCCTCTCCATCAGCCCCCCAGTGCCTCTCCATCAGCCCCCCAGTGCCTCTCCATCAGCCCCCCAGTGCCTCAGTGCCTCTCCATTCAGCCTATACGCCTTTAGTATAAAATAAAAAAAACTTACACTTACCTCTCCTGCTCCTGGACGCTCTTCTCTTCTACTGCTGTAGGCTGCGCACGGAGTGACGTCACAGAGCGACTCACTCGGCTCCTGTGCACAGCCCTCACAGCCGACAGCTGAGGACCAGGAAGGTGGCGGGGGGCAGGGGCGTAGCTATTGCCTCCCTTAGGCAAGTGACAAACTGCCCCCCTCATTCTTAGGCAAGTGACAAACTCAGCTCTGCTACATCTACAATGAGCAACTACAACAAATCAAATGTAATGCCAAACAGCAGTTCCTCTATGTGATGGACGGTCCAGTGTAAGCTCTCCAAGGCATCACAATCACATAGAGGAACTGCTGTTTGGCATTACATTTGATTTGTTGTAGTTGCTTATTGTAGATGTTCAAAAGCAATGGATAAGCACTCGCGCTGCCGTCTGGGTAAAGTGGGTTGGAGGTGAGCTCACACAAAAAGACTATGTGTGCGCCCCGTCGCTGCTGGGTTCTGCTGTGGGGTTAATTGCCAAAAAACAGCCCACAGAATAGGAGAAGACCTAGTATTAGAAATAGAAGAAAGAACCCGCGCTGACCTTGTTCCTACCTATAAGATATACCACTAATGAAACACTGGATATAGTAGACACTGCCTAAAACTTTCTGGTGTCTATTATGGTACCTCTATTATCATTCGTTTATAATCAATCACAACATGCGTTTTGTTCTAGGAACATACGGTGAATATTGCACAGTGATATAGTACTACTAGGATAGTCTGCTGTGGCAGGGCAGTGGTTAACACTTACTGTTATGTGCCCCGCTCAGTCCGTTCCTGAAGAAACCGCTGTTGTAGGTAAAGATGCTGGTAATCCTCTTCTCTTGTCCTGTTCTATCTTCAGCTTGCTTTGTGTTGCGTGCGCAGCTCCGGCCGGTAGCTTGCGCGCGCACAGAGCAGCCGTTGTTAGGTTCGTTGTCCTGGAGACCTGCAGTGTGACGTCACACCCGAAGCTACGGAAGCCTCTGGGGTCCACAATTCCTCTGACGCATTTCGGAATGGACGTATTCCTTCCTTCCTTCCTGAGGAAGGAATACGTCCATTCCGAAACGCGTTGGAGGAATTGTGGACCCTAGAGGCTTCCGTAGCTTCGGGTGTGACGTCACACTGCAGGTCTCCAGGACAACGAACCTAACAACGGCTGCTCTGTGCACGCGCAAGCTACCGGCCGGAGCTGCGCACGCAACACAAAGCAAGCTGAAGATAGAACAGGACAAGAGAAGAGGATTACCAGCATCTTTACCTACAACAGCGGTTTCTTCAGGAACGGACTGAGCGGGGCACATAACAGTAAGTGTTAACCACTGCCCTGCCACAGCAGACTATCCTAGTAGTACTATATCACTGTGCAATATTCACCGTATGTTCCTAGAACAAAACGCATGTTGTGATTGATTATAAACGAATGATAATAGAGGTACCATAATAGACACCAGAAAGTTTTAGGCAGTGTCTACTATATCCAGTGTTTCATTAGTGGTATATCTTATAGGTAGGAACAAGGTCAGCGCGGGTTCTTTCTTCTTTTATTGTAGATGTTGCTCATTGTAAATTGCCCCCACATACAGTAATATTGCCCCCACATACAGTAATATTGCCCCCACATACAGTAATATTGCCCCCACATTGCCCCCAATACTGAACTGCCCTGCCCCCACAGACTCAATCACAGGCTCCATTATGTAATTTGCCCCCCAGTGCCCCCACTAAGTAATATTGCCCCCAGATACAGTACTAATACAGTAATATTGCCCCCACATTGCCCCCAATACTGAACTGCCCCCACAGACAGTGCACAGACTCAATCACAGGCTCCGCTCCATTATGTAATTTGAAATTGCCGCCAAAAAAAAAAAACACCCCCGTACATACCACAGAGCTGTCGCTGATGATCCTGTTCCTGTACTTGCAGCGGATGTCTGTCTTGTGATTTTTCCTTACCCCCCGTAATATTTGAATGCCTTCAGTCGTCACTTCCTGTTGTGACGTCCCCCGGATATGACGATAGGATCGGGTGCGAGATCCCGCGAGACCCGCGACCTCCAGCCGAACAGGAGGAGTCAAGAAGCCGGCGCAGATCATCATCATTAATGCAGAGCAGGCGCAGCAGATGATGTCAGTCAGACATGGATCACAGGCAGGGGGCGTGGTGCGGGCGGCGGCTAGGAATCGGAAGAAGGATCTCACAAGTAGGGGGCGTGGCACGGCGGCGGCTAATGGTACTCGGGATTCGGAATCCAGAGCGTGAAAGGGAACGGCGTTCCTGCCATGAAAAAAGTGCAGGAACGCCGTTCCCACGCGTTCCCCCTCGACTCGACCCCTGCCCTTGAGAGTCAAATCCAGAAAGGAAATACTGTGAATATCAATGGAGTGGGTGAAACGTAAATTATATGAATTGGTATTGGCATAACTGACAAAGTCTGGTATGGCATACACATCGCCGCTCCAAATGAGGAGCAAATCATCGATGTATCAGCCATACCAGACGATGTCAGAGCCAAAATTATTAGTATTGAAAAAAAAAGGTAACTTTCCTCCCAATACCTCATCATCAGGTTTGCCAGAGATGGGGAAAATTTGGCCCCCATTAAGACTCCATGGATTTGTAAAAAAAAAAAAGCATAATCAAAAATGTGTAAAAAGAAACTGAGTAACTCAAGAAACTCAAGAGACTAATATGTAATCTATTGAGTCTAAAGATTGACTACTGTATCTATGTAGATGGTATTCTTGGGATTCTAATGCTATGTTATGTGGTATGGATGGTGTAAGAAGGAACAAGGAGCCGTCATTGACGGAAGATGCGTGTCACCGAGGTTCCTGGCCTCGGTGAGGTAAGAACCGGATTTTTTCCTGAAGTGTCAGTTCTGTACTGCAGTCTGACACTTCAGCTGTCAGAATGGCTGTAAAGCCAATCCGGGCCGGTTCTTATTGGGAGCAGCCAAAGAGCAGGGTGGGTGGCTGTTCCCCACGGTTCCAGGCCAGGTTTTGGCTGGGATATAAAAACCCAGCCAGCATGTCCAGCTGTGGATTATCCTCCATCTGCTAGTGGAGTGCTGGCAGTCTCGCTGTTTGAGCTTGAGCGTTTGGGCCTGGACTAGGCCTGCTACATTGTTTGTGGACAAAAGCACATGGACTACTGCTTTCTTCAAGGACTTATGTGCTGCAGCCTGGTGTGAACAAACACCAGACTCAAGGTGACTGTTTTTTCTTGAAATTGTTATTTTGTCACTTTACGTCTGTGTGAATAAAACACTGCATTATTTAAGTTAAAGACATTGTCATTGCCTCTGTACTGCGTCCGCAAGCCTGTCTACCAGAGCGAATCCCCACATTTGGTGTCGGATGCAGGCAAACGCAGTGAGGCAGGCCTGAAGGCCGAAAGGTTTTTGTTTTTTCCGGGCACAAGTGCATGTCCTATATTAAGCCGGCAAGGTTAAGACCCGTATCCCCTGACAAAATGGAGGCAGTCGTGAAGGCCCTCGTGGAAGCTAACTTGCAGCAGTGGGAGGCTAACAAGCAGCAACAAGAAACGAACCAGCTGCTATTGCAACATGTGATGGCGTTGCAGGCGTCAGGAGCGTCCCAATATGTTCATGATGCCCGGAAAGCTGTCCGCGCGGCGATTCCGAAGATGACCCCTCGGATGACGTTGAGACCTATCTGGCGGTCTTCGAAAAAGTGGCCATGAGGGAAAAGTTACCCCGAGACCAGTGGGCTGAGGTCGTTGCTCTGTTCCTGGCATCTGGTCCCCAGCAAGTATTGTTTGATCTCCCCGATGATAAGACGGCCGACTACCCGACAGTAAAAGGTGAGATCCTGGTGAGACTCGGGGTGAATGTGTTGGTCCGGGCCCAGAGGGTGCATCAGTGGGAATTTAACCCGGCTGAACCCGCCAGACCACAGCCCACTCGGCAGGTGGATGCATGAGGTGGCCGTCGCCACAAAGTTACCATATGAATTGATAATTGGGAGAGACTTTCCCGGGTTCCTGGCACTCTGGCCGGATACAAAAGATACCGATACCCGGGAGACAGATGTAACCCTAGCAGAGTGGCCTGACTCAGGGGGGAGGCCAGGACCTTGGGAACCTGAGTCAGAAGGACCAGCAGTAGCAGTGACCGCCACTTCGGTGGAAGAGGGGGAGACAACCCCATTAAGTGTGATGGTGGGAGACGTAGAGGATTTGCCGCCGGGTCCTGAGCTGGCAGACCTCAATGTCTCTGGGGATAATTTCAGTACAGCACAACACCAGGATCCGACTCTATCTCGAGCCTGGGAAAATGTGGTAGTAGTTGAGGGTGAGCCGTTTTGTGGTTCAACAGGATTTGCTGTACCGGGTAAATAAACTACGGGGTGAGCATATTGAACAGCTGGTGGTGCCCAATTCATATCGCAAGCTCGTGTTGGAGTTAGCCCACCAACATGTTCTTGGGGGACACCTGGGCCAGCAGAAAACGCAGGACCGGATTTTACAGCAGTTCTACTGGCCCAGTGTGTTCAGAGAGGTAGAAGAGTTTTGCAAGACTTGTCCAACCTGCCAGATAACCAGCCCCCAGCCACATTTCCGTAGTCCTCTGGTCCCTCTCCCGATTATTGAGGTTACATTCGAGCGGATTGCTATGGATCTCATAGGCCCAGTACCGAAGTCAGCTAAAGGGCACCAGCACATCCTGGTCATCCACGACTACGCCACGCGTTACCCGGAGGCGGTGCCACTGTGTCATACGTCAGCCAAACTCATAGCTAATGAGTTGATGGAAATGTTTTCTAGAGTGGGTCTGCCTAAGGAGGTTCTAACTGACCAAGGGACCCCATTTACGTCCAAGGTCATGAGGGAACTCTGTAAGTTGCTCCACAGAAAACAGTTACGGACATCCGTGTATCATCCGCAAACGGATGGCCTGGTAGAGAGGTTTAACCAGACGTTAAAAAATATGTTGAAAAGAGTGGTGTCTAAGGATGGAAGGGACTGGGACCTTCTTCTGCCCTATCTCATGTTCGCAGTGCGAGAAGTGCCCCAGGCTTCTACCGAGTAGAGATGTCGCGAACATAAAATTTTCCGTTCTCGAACGGCGAACGCGAATTTTCGCAAATGTTCGCGAACGGGCGAACTGCCATAGACTTCAATAGGCAGGCGAATTTTAAAACCCACAGGGACTCTTTCTGGCCACAATAGTGATGGAAAAGTTGTTTCAAGGGGACTAACACCTGGACTGTGGCATGCAAAACTCCCATGGAAAATTACGTAGTTGACGCAGAGTCGGGTTTTAATCCGTAAAGGGCATAAATCACCTAACATTCCTAAATTGTTTGGAATAACGTGCTTTAAAACATCCAGTGTGTGTATACGATCAGGTATGATGTAGTATCGATCAGGTAGTGCAAGGGTTACGCCCGCTTCACAGTGACAGACAAAACTCCCCGTTTAACGCACCGCAAACAGTCCATTTGCACAACCGCAAACTCCCCATTTGCACAAGGTTGGATACCAAGCTAGCCATGTCCTGTTCCTTGTCCTCACTGACGTCATTAAAGGTCTCTTCCTCCACAACACCAAGGGTCCCCGAAAGGTGACAACAAGCCCCCTGTGACGCCTGCTGTGGTTGGTCTTCCACCTCCTCAAAGCCACCTTCCTCCTCTGACTCTTCTTCTTCAGACTCCTCTCTCTGCGTTGCTGCAGGTCCAGCAATCGACGACGACAAGGCTGCTTCTGGTGGTGATAGTGACCACAACTCTTCCTCTTCATGTTCATCTACGGACTGGTCCAGCACTCTTCGCAGTACACGCTCCATAAAAAACACATATGGGATGAGGTCGATGATGTTGCCTTGGGTTTGACTGACCAGGTTTGTCACCTCCGCAAAAGGACGCATGAGCATACAGCCATTGTGCATGAGCGTTCAGTAACGCGGCCAAAAAATACCCAGCTCCGCAGAGGCTGTCCTCTTTTTTTTTTAGAAAAAAAAATCTGTTCTTACCAGTTTAATCTCTGTTTTGTCCCCTATCAGGGGCCGGTGTATGGAATAGATTTTAGGAACCGGAAGATGGAAAAAGATGCTTTGTCGGTCCTCTTACTTCCAATTTGGAGCACTGCGCGTATGCCTTGCAATGTACTGTGCCACCAGATATGAGTGGTGTGTTAAGTAGTACTATTCCTATCAGTTTAATCCCTGTTACATCCCCTATCAGGGGATGTGTATGGAATAGATTTTAGGAACCGGGAGATGGACAAAGATGCTTGGTCGGTCCTCTTACTTCCAATTTGGGGCACTGCGCGTGCGCCATGCAATGTACTGTGCAATCCCAATATGAGTGGTATGTTAAGTAGTACTATTCCTATCAGTTTAATCCCTGTTACGTCCTCTATCAGGGGCCGGTCTATGGAATCGATTTTAGGAACCGGGAGATGGAAAAAGATGCTTAGTTGGTCCTCCTACTTCCAATTTGGGGCACTGTGCGTGCGCCGTGCACTGTACTGTGCCACCAGAAATGAGTGGTGTGTTAAGTAGTACTATTCCTATCAGTTTAATCCCTGTTACGTCCCCTATCAGGGGACGTGTATGGAATAGATTTTAGACAACCGCAAAGAGTTGTCAATAGTTGACACACTCATGACATAAATTTTATTCCTCTATGCGTCAATCTTGGTGTAGTGATGACTGTGCTCATGCGCACGTTTGGGAGATTGCAGGCAATGGCGGTTTTTCAAAGCCTATGGTCATGCTGAGGTAGTTCAGTGACAGTAAGTGACCCAGAAAACAATGATTCTGCAGTGTGGGCCCATTGTTGGCCTAGTAGGCTTTAATGATCACCTTAGATGATCACAAAGAAAATTAATGTTTTTTCTATGCAAAATTATCCAGCCGATCGCTTTTGGTCTGTTCACAATGAAGCAACGGCCTTATCATCTGGGGTGTGCCAACATTGCCATTGCCAACACACTCATAGAGGTGATCGCTTCATTGTGATACGCAAGCCCCTTCACCACAACAAGGTAATGATCACGAAGGGGAATTGACACATGTATGTGCCTTTTTTTGTTTTTTTGTTTTTGCAGCCACAGTGCAGCACCAGAGGCCATAAAAATTAGGCATGTACACATGCTTGAAAAATTAGGTATTGTTGCAGCCGCTGCTGTAGTAGAGGCCGGAAAAATTTATGTTTTCCAGGCAGAAAGTGCACTAAAACATTGCGGCTTGAACCCTAGTTGTTGGCGGAGAAGTCACGCAAGTCATCCGGCATGCAGAGATAAAATACAGCAGCGTGTGGACCATTTTTAGCCCAAGGCAGCTCATCTCATCAGGCCTTTTTTAGTCAAATGTATCGCCCACTGTCAGTCCCTTCGGGATCCATGCCTCATTCATCTTAATAAAGGTGAGGCAATCTAGACTTTTTTCACCTAGGCGACTTCTCTTCTCAGTGACAATACCTCCTACTGCACTGAAGGTCCTTTCTGACAGGACACTTGAAGCGGGGCAGGCCAGAAGTTCTATCGCCAAATTGGGATAGCTCAGGCCACAGGTCAAGCCTGCACACCCAGTAGTCAAGGGGTTCATCACTCCTCAGAGTGTCGATATCTGCAGTTAAGGTCGAGTCGTTCTCTGAGGGTGGACCCCGAAGGACTGTGGCGATGCGTAGGACTTAAAAAGCTCTGCATGTCCTCCATCAACAACACGTCTGTAAAGCGTCCTGTCCTTGCCGGAGTGGTCGTGGTAGGAGGAGGATTACTTTCACCTCTTCCCCTGTTAGATTCCCGTTGTGCTGTGACATCCCCCTTATACACTGTGTAAAGCATACTTTTTAACTTGTTTTGGAACTGCTGCATCCTTTCCGACTTCCGGTAATTCTGTAACATTTCAGGCACTTTCTGCTTAGACCGGGGGTCTAGTAGCGTGGCCACCCAGTACGGGTCGTTCTCCTTCAGCCTTTTTATATGAGGGTCCCTCAACAGGCACGACAGCATGAAAGACCCCATTTGCACAAGGTTGGATGCCAAGCTACTCATGTCCCGTTCCTCCTCCTCACTGATCTCACTGAAGGTCTGTTCTTCCCTCCAGCCACGTACAACAACACAGGTACCAGATAGGTGACAACGAGCACCCTGGGATGCCTGCTGTGGTTGGTCTTCCTCCTCCTCAAAGCCACATTCCTCCTCTGACTCCACTTCCTCAGACTCCTCTTCCAGCGTTGCCGCAGGTCCAGCAAGCGATGCTGATAAGGCTGTTTCTGGTGGTGATGGTGACCACAACTCTTCCTCTTCACGCTCATCTACGGCCTGATCCAGCACTCTTTGCAGGACACGCTCCAGGAAGAAAACAAATGGGATGATGTTGCTGATGGTGCCTGACAAGGTTTGTCACCTCCTCAAAAGGACGCATGAGCCTACAGGCATTGCGCATGAGCGTCCAGAAACGTGGCAAAAAAATTCCCAGCTCCTCAGAGGCTGTCCTAGCACCCCGGTCATACAAATACTCGTTGACAGCTTTTTCTTGTTGGAGCAGGCGGTCGAACATTAGGAGTGTTGAATTCCAACGTGTCGGGCTGTTGCAAATCAAGCGCCTCACTGGCATGTTGTTTCGCCGTTGAATATCTGAAAAGTGCGCCATGGCCGTGTAGGAATGTCTGAAATGGCCACACACCTTCCTGGCCTGCTTGAGGACGTCCTGTAAGCCTGGGTACTTATGCATAAAGCGTTGTACGATCAGATTCAACACATGTGCCATGCACGGCACATGTGTCAACTTGCCCAAATTCAATGCCGCCAACAAATTGCTTCCGTTGTCACACACCACTTTGCCGATCTCCAGTTGGTGCGGAGTCAGCCACTGATCCACCTGTGCGTTCAGGGCGGACAGGAGTGCTGGTCCGGTGTGACTCTCTGCTTTCAGGCAAGTCAACCCCAAGACGGCGTGACACTGTCGTATCCGGGATGTGGAATAGCACCTGGGGAGCTGGGGGGGTGCAGTTGATGTGGAGCAAGACGCAGCAGCAGAAGAGGACTCAGCCGAGGAGGTTAGAGAAGAGGATGGAGTAGGAGGAGTAGAGGAGGTGGCAGCAGGCCTGCCTGCAAGTTGTGGCGGTGTCACCAACTCCTCTGCAGAGCCACGCATTCCATGCTTGGCAGCCATCAGCAGGCTTACCCAATGCACAATGTACGTGATCTACCTGCCCTGACCGTGCTTTGCAGACCAGGTATCAGTGGTCAGATGGACCCTTGCCCCAACACTGTGTGCCAGACATGCCATGACTTCCTTTTCCACAATAGAGTACAGGTTGGGGATTGCCTTTTGTGAAAAGAAATTTCGGCCGGGTACCTTCCACTGCGGTGTCCCAATAGCTAAAAATTTTTTGAAGGCCTCAGACTTCGTCTTTTAGAATATTCTTAATATTGCTCTAACTTTGTCTTTTAGAATATTACGAATATTCTAAAAGACGAAGTTAGAGCAATATTAAGAATATTCGTAAAATACACATATAGATTGTAATTTAGCTAATATACTGCTAAAGTAATTTTTTTAATAGTGTACATATTTTCCAAAACTGAAGTTCAGAAGAGGCAAAAAAAATTAGACAAAAAAAAAGAAGGATTATAGCACTATATTAGCTAAATTACAATCTATGTGTATTTTACGATTATTCTTAATATTGCTCTAACTTCGTCTTTTAGAATATTCGTAATATTCTAAAATACGAAGTTAGAGCAATATTACGAATATTCTAAAAGACGAAGTTAGAGCAATATTAAGAATATTCTAAAAGACGAAGTTAGAGCAATAATATTCCACTTTGGCATACTGCTCCCCGACAAGCGTCCCCGTCACCATGGGAACGCCTGTGGGTTAGAATATACCATCGGATCTGAGGTTTTACTATCTCAGGGAAAACTCAGATCCAATGGTATTTTCTAACCCACAGGCGTTCCCATGGTGACGGGGACGCTTGTCGTGGTGTTGTATGCTGAAGTTGATTAAATAACGATTTTGTCATGCGCTCGGGCACACGTATTAACCATTATGATTTTTCTGTTGTAATATTCGTGAACTCGAATATTATAACCGAGATTATTGGTTTAGATTAGAATAGGACGAATATTCTAAAATTGAATATACAGCAATATATTCTTTATTTCGAATATTCCGGTCATCTGACAACGTGATTCCTTCCAACTTCAATTCAGTTGCTTGTGGGCCAATGGCTCATTGACCCACAAGCAAGAAGCAGGCAGGAATCATATATTTTCAGATGGAAAAAAGAAATTAAAAAAAAAACGAATATTCGATTTCGCGACTATATGGAACTATATTCTAAATATTCGCAAAATCTTGAAGTTGTGATATTCGAGATAAAAATTCAAAATTTTAATATTCGCGCTCAACACTTCTGAAGATGCTGGACCCTGTTGAGGATGGTGGCTTTGAGTTTTTTGTGCTGTTTGTACTCGTCATCATGTGTTTATCCCATAGGCGTTTGTGATGTGAGATCATGTGCCTTCGCAAAGCAGTTGTATCTAGGTGGGTGTTGGACTTCCCACGACTCAGTTTCTTTTAGCACAGGTTGCAAATGGCATCGCTGTTATCAGAGGCAGACACACACAAAAAATGCCACACTGCTGAGCTTTGCAATGACGGCATTCTGGTGGTGGCAACAGCATGCGCTGATTGGCGTGCTGTGTGGCTGACCCCGGGTGCAGATACATGCTGTCTGACTGTGCCACTAGCTCCTTGCGATGACCTCCCCTTGCTTCCAACTCGTCTGCTCCTCCTCTCTGTCTCCCCATCTGAACTTTCCCTCTGTTCTTCTTCTCTTCGAGCGGGCACCCACGTGACATCCACGGACACATCATCATCATCAACCGCTTCACTTGTATCTGACAACTCAGCAAAGGAAGCAACAGCGGGTACAACATCATCATCATCACACCGTACGTCCATGTGTGTAATGCTGCCTGACTGAGACATATCCCTGTTATCTACATCCTCTGGCAATAATGGTTGCGCATCACTTATTTCTTCCAACTTCTGTGTAAATAACTCCTCTGACAGATCAAGTGAAGCAGCTGTGGTGCTAGTGTTGGTGGTGGAGGCAGGCGGCCGAGTGGTAACTTGAGAGGTGCCCGAAGCTGAGCTGGAGGAGGATGCCTGTCATTTTCTTTAGATTAGTTGTACTATGCGTGTAAGCTACTGTGACACCAGATTTTTTATTTTTTTTTAATGTAATTTACTGTGACACCAGATATGAGTGGTGGCACTGTGCACTGGCAGTAGTTGGCACAGTACACACTGACGCTGTAGGCCTGACACACACGCTTGCAGGCAACTAACTGCAATTATATTACAGTCAAAATTGTTGTTGTTTTTTTAAATGTAATCTACTGTGACACCAGATATGAGTGGTGGCACTGTGCACTGGCAGTAATTGGCACAGTACACGCTGACGCTGTAGGCCTGACACACAAGCTTGCAGGCAACTAATTGCAATTATATTACAGTCAAAATTGCTGTTTTGTTTTTTTAAATGTAATCTACTGTGACACCAGATATGAGTGGTGGCACTGTGCACTGGCAGTAGTTGGCACAGTACATGCTGTTGGCCTGACACACACGCTTGCAGGCAACTAACTGCAATTATATTACAGTCAAAAAAGTTTTTGTTTTTTTTATGTAATCTACTGTGACACCAGATATGAGTGGCACTGTGCACTGGCAGTAGTTGGCACAGTACACGCTGACGCTGTAGGCCTGACACACACTCTTTCAGGCAACTAACTGCAATTATATTACAGTCAAAAAAGTTTTTTATTTTTTTTTATGTAATCTACTGTGACACCAGATATGAGTGGTGGCACTGGGCAAGTGGGCACATTATACGCTGTGGGCCTGACACACACGCTGGCAGGCAACTGCAATTAGATTACAGAGGGGGGAAAAAAAAGCAGACTGACGTACTAGCCCTAAAAAGGGCTTTTTGGGGTGCTATCAGGACGCTGTCCTTACAGCAGATCAGATGAGTCTTTCAGGACTGGAGTGGACACTGAATACACTGGCCTAGCTAACGATTTCCCTATTAAATCAGCAGCAGCTGCACTGTCCCTCCTCTCACTAAGACTGCAGCTTCCGAATGAATCTAAGATGGATGCTGTCCTTGCTTTTTGCTAGGAGGTGGGAGGGTCTGGGAGGGAGGGTATGCTGCTGATTGGCTGGAATGTGTCTGCTGACTGTGATGTACAGGGTCAAAGTTTGCTCAATGATGACAAATAAGGGGCGGACCAAACATTGCATATGTTCGCCCGCCGCGGCGAACGCGAACAAGCGATGTTCGCCGGGAACTGTTCGCCCGGCGAATAGTTTGGGACATCTCTACTACCGGGTTCTCGCCCTTCGAAACTGCTATACGGCAGACACCCTCGTGGTTTATTGGACATCGCCAAAGAGGCGTGGGAACAACAAACCACACCGCACAAAAGTGTAGTTGAGTATGTCACCCAGATGCAGGGACAGATGGAAACAGTGTTACCTCTGGTTTGGGAGCATATGGAGGCAGCGCAGCGAGCCCAGAGTAGGGTCTATAATCGGCAGGCTCGGGTCCGAAACTTTAACCCGGGTGATTGGATGTTGGTTCTGGTACCGACTGTAGATAGTAAGTTCCTAGCTAGGTGGAAGGGGCCCTACGAGGTACTAGAAAAAATTGGACCAGTAGATTACAAAGTACACCAACCAGGGAGGCGAAAGCCGCAGCAGGTGTACCATGTGAATCTGCTCAAGCTGTGGAAGGAAAGGGAAACCTGTACGGCAGAGAGCCCACGGCCAGGGTTCCTAGGGGAAGCGGTTTCGGCCCCTCAGTCTGAAGCAGGGGAAGCGGCTGTCACAGTGAAAATTGCTGACAGCCTCTCCTCTAAACAGGCTCAGGAAGCCAGGGAGTTCATTAGTCGGAATACGGATGTGTTCTCAGACCTCCCTGGACGCACGTCCGTAATCCGGCATGACATTTTCACTGAGCCTCAGGCGAAAGTCCGGTTAAAACCATACCGGGTACCCGAGGCTCGGCGTCAAGCCATCACGGAGGAAATGCAGCTAATACTCCAGCTGGGTGTCATCGAGGAGTCAAAAAGTAAGTGGGCCAGTCCAATAGTATTAATACCCAAGCCAGACGGGACATTGCGGTACTGTAATGACTTCCGCAAACTTAATGAGGTGTCCAAGTTTTACGCGTATCCCATGCCCCGAGTGGATGAGCTTATTGAAAAGTTGGGCCAAGCCCGGTATTTTTCTGTGTTGGACCTCACCAAAGGATACTAGCAGGTACCCTTGACGGAGGCTGCCAAAGAAAAAACGGCTTTCGTCACGCTAGAGGGGCTGTATCAGTACAAGGTATTACCCTTGTCCCGCCACGTTTCAAAGGTTAATGGATATTGTACTCCGTCCACATCGTCGATAAGCTTCGGCGTACCTGGACGATATCGTTGTCCATAGCACCGACTGGGAAAGTCACTTACCTAAAGTACAGGCTGTAGTGGACTCCCTTAGGAAGGCTGGCTTAACCGCTAACCCAAAAAAGTGCTCGATAGGGTTAGAAGAGACCAAGTACCTGGGGTATGTCATTAGGCGTGGAATGATCAAACCTCAGGTGACCAAAATTGAGGGAATTAGGATTTGGCCCCGACCTGTCACTACTCGGCAAGTAAAGTCATTCCTGGGTATGGTGGGGTACTATATGAGGTTTGTCCCCAATTTTGCTACAGTCGCCGCATCATTGACAGGACTTTTGAAGGGACGCAAGTTAGTGACGGTCCACTGGAATGAGCAGGCGGAAAAGGCTTTCTCCGCTTTGAAGTCGGCCCTGTGTTGGTCCCCAGTTTTGGTGACGCCCAACTTCAAAAGGGAGTTTATAGTGCAGACCGATGCTTCCGAGGTAGGTCTCGGTGCTGTACTATCTTAAGATATTGACGGGGAGGAGCATCCCGTTGTCTTCCTCAGCCGGAAGCTCACCCCAGCCGAGACTAGGTACAGTATAGTGGAGAGAGAGTGCCTGGCCATCAAGTGGGCACTCTGGTCTCTCTGCTACTACCTTTTGGGGAGAAGGTTCCGTCTGGTGACCGACCACTTCCCTCTGAAATGGATGAGCCAGGACAAAGAGAGGAATGCTCGGGTCACCAGGTGGTTCTTATCTTTGCAAAATTTTAAGTTTTCCGTGAAACACATGGCAATCAGGTTACAGGGAAACGCGGATGCCCTGTCCCACGTACACTGTCTGGCAAGTGTTCACCCCCTCAGGGTTGAACAAAGGGGGGAGGTATGTAAGAAGGAACAAGGAGTCGTCATTGACGGAAGATACGTGTCACCGAGGTTCCTGGCCTCGGTGAGGTAAGAACCGGATTTTTTCCTGAAGTGTCAGTTCTGTACTGCAGTCTGACACTTCAGCTGTCAGAATGGCTGTAAAGCCAATCCGGGCTGGTTCTTATTGGGAGCAGCCAAAGAGCAGGGTGGGTGGCTGTTCCCCACGGTTCCAGGCCAGGTTTTGGCTGGGATATAAAAACCCAGCCAGCATGTTCAGCTGTGTGGATTATCCTCCATCTGCTAGTGGAATGCTGGCAGTCTGGCTGTTGGAGCTTGAGCGTTTGGGCCTGGACTAGGCCTGCTACATTGTTTGTGGACAAAAGCACATGGACTACTGCTTCCTTCAAGGAATTATGTGCTGCAGCCTGGTGTGAACAAACACCAGACTCAAGGTGACTGTTTTTTCTTGAAATTGTTATTTTGTCACTTTACGTCTGTGTGAATAAAACACTGCATTATTTAAGTTAAAGACGTTGTCATTGCCTCTGTACTGCGTCCGCAAGCCTGTCTACCGGAGCAAATCCCCACAATGGATATAAGGAAATAACATCCATAGTAAGCCATGTATAGTGTCTCTCCCATCTCCTATTTGACATTGCTTTTTAGACATCAGTAGTATCTTTAAGATAGCCAGGTAACCTTTTTACAAGAGGTTGTAATATGCCATCCAGCCATTCACCCAACCTCTCAAGAAGCGATCCTATACCTGATATAATAGGTCTGAATGGTGGAGGATTAAATTTCTTGTGCATTTTGGGAAGAGCATGAATAATAGGGGTAACAGAGGCATCCACATTAAGAAAGGTAAATGTTTTTTCATCTAATATATCCATATTTTTACCTTTTACCAAAAGTGCAATGTATTCTGTGCGGTACCCAGTCAATGGATCCCCCTTTAACTTCCTATATGTGCTAGCATCTGATAACATGGCCATCATTTTATCTCTATATACTTCTTTATCTAATGCCACCACAGACCCCCCTTTATCAGCTGGTCTGATGGTAATATTCTCCTGGAGATCTTTAAGCTGTTTTAAAGCTAATATGTGTGGTGGTGTAAGATTATTATCCTGACGTGTTAGCTGGACCTGATTATTTATTTCAGTGAGCACTCTCTCAAGAGTCTCCTGAAATAAAACCATGCTGTCTGTGCGGGATTTGATCGGATATTATGAGTTAATAGTCCTCATTTTACAAGGTGAAATACCAACGGGAGAAGAGGCACTCTCCGACTGTAATTCCGCAAGACAGACTGTGGCTACGTGTCCTGAAAGGTAAAGTCAGGTTGAGACACAGCCTGTGATGAAACATTGGCAACTGCATCTTGGACACTATCAATAGACTTTTTAACGTTAAATTCCTGATGAACTTGTTGACATCTAATATTGTAGAAAAGATGTCAAAGTTCGCAGCAGGTGCAAAATTCTGGCCTTTAGAAAGTACAACGACTTGTTGCTCCGTGAGGGAGACTTTAGATATATTAATAACATCATAATATAACATCGACTGTAATTCCGCAAGACAGATTGTGACTATGTGTTCCTGAAAGGTAAAGTCATTGTCTGGTATGGCAGATACATGGATAATTTGCTCCTCATTTGGAGCGTCGATGTGTCTGCCATACCAGACTTTGTCGGTTATGCCAATACCAATTCATATAATTTACATTTCCCCCACTCCATTGATATTCACAGTATTTCCTTCCTGGATTTGACTCTCAAGGGTATCCCCAACACTCTAGTCTATACAGAATCATATCATAAAGAAATTACAGGTAACACTATCTTGCAAGCCAGCAGCCATCACCCTAATCATACTATTAAGGCTATTTCAGTAGGCGAATTCATCAGAGCTAAAAGAAATTGCAGTACCCAAGTGGGATTTGAAAAAGAAGCAGATTATATCTGGAATAGGTTGAAAAAAAGAGGATATACTAATTGGATGCTGAAAAGAGCTAAAAATATAGCTTCTAACAAAAATAGAGATGAATTCCTCTTTAAACCATGTAAACATATAAACAAGAACTCAACCAAATCTTCCAAACCCACCATGGTACTCATGTACAGTCGACAATTCAGCTCCATCAAACAAGCAGTTTTTAAATGCCTTCCAATCCTCTATGAGGACAGTATCCTGTATGATACACTTAAAGATGGATGCAGGATTGTCCCTTGATGTTCCTGTATATTGGCCAATATGTTGTCTCCCTCACTTTTTACTCAAATTGCCTCTACAAGGAGCTCCTGGCTAAAATACCAGGGCTTCACTAAATGCGGGAGTCATCCTTGTAAGACTTGCAATTTTGTACATTGTACTACCACTTTTGATAATGCAACACATACTTTATAAAATTTACATGTTGCGATCTTCTATATATAGGCTGTACCAGTAGACAACTAAAAACAAGAATACGGGAACATCTAAATTATCTGGCAAACCCTCAGGCTTTAGGCATTTCCAGCGCAGCCAAACACTTCATTAACATTCATAATAGAAGTGTCAGCCATTTACGTGTATATGCCATTGAAAGAGTAACACTTCCTTTCAGAGGCGGTAATTTGAAGAAAAAAATCCTGCTGAGGGAAGCATACTGGATCTTTAGGTTAGGCACATGGCATCCTGCAGGTCTCAATCTTAGAAAATAATTAATGCTTTTATATTATTAACCCCTTAAGGACGTAGGGTGTACTGGTACGCCCTATTTCCCAAATCCTTAAGGACTCAGGGCGTACCGGTACGTCCTAACTTTAAATCGCTATTCCGGCGCCGGGGGGGTTAATCGGAACGGGATGTCGGCTGAAATCTTTCAGTCGGCATCCTGTAACAACGCAGGGGGGGTCATTTGACCTCCCCGTATCGGCGATCGCAGAAAACTGCAGGTCAATTCAGACCTGCGGTTTGCTGCGTTTCCAGTCCATTCGGGTCTCCGGTGATCCGATGAACCGGAAAAAGACTGCGATCGGTGGCGTGATTATACACCACCAATCACAGTCCGAAGATTTGGAGAGGCGGTGCTGGCCCTGGTGCTAAATGCTGCTGTCCAGGGTGCTGATTGGTGCAGGGGAGAGAGGCGCGAGATTCAAACTTCCTGTGCTCCTCTCTCCCCTCCTCTTCCTGTTCTGCACGAGCACCCTGCAGCACCGTCCAGCACCAGCTTCTGAGTCCCCCTAATCGGCATCCATCACTCTCCTGCACCCATCGCCCTCCAGGTAGGTTAGGGTCAGTGAGGGAGAGGCACCTTTAGGCAGGGACAGAAGGGAAAAGTTAGTTAGAAAAAAAAAAAATTATGAACTTTTATCAAAACTTTCTTTGTTCCATCTTTTAGACCCCAGACCCCCCCCTGCCACTTGTCCGGTCAGTGCGGCCGAGATGAGGACATTTTGGGGCCTCGTGCTGCATATGAGTCTAGTGCAAAAACCCAGTGTCAGGCAATACTGGAGTGGGGACGTCCTATACCAGACCCCACTCTACAGTATGGCCATGACACGTCCCCGGTTTGAGGCCATCCGAAAATGTCTGCATTATTCCGATAATGCAGCATGTCCCCCCCCCCCGAGGTGATCCTGCCCATGACCGTCTGTATAAGATACGGCCGGTCATCGATCACTTCGGGGCCAAATTTCAGCAGGCCTACGTACCTGGAAGGGAGGTTGCGGTTGATGAGTCTTTCGGTACGTTCAAGGGGAGACTCAGTTTCCGCCAATACATTCCCACTAAGCGGGCGAGGTATGGCGTGAAGCTATACAAAATTTGAGAGAGTACCTCAGGGTACACTTACAAATTTTGTGTGTACGAGGGGCGAGATTCCCGGATTCAACCCCCAGAATGTCCCCCCACTCTGGGTGTTACCGGGAAACTCGTGTGGGACCTTATGTACCCACTGCTGGATAAGGGTTACCACCTTTACGTGGATAACTTTTATACCAGCATTCCCTTGTTCAGGTCCCTTGCCGCCAGATCCACGTTCGCTTGTGGGACCGTGCGGAAAAATCAACGCGGCCTCCCTGCCTACCCCCTCCAGGTACCTATCCCCAGGGGTGAGACCCGTGCCCTTACCAGTGGAAACCTGTTGCTGGTCAGGTATAAGGACAAGAGGGATGTCCTTATGCTGTCCACAATCCACGGTAACAGCACCACCCCAGTCTCTGTGCGAGGTACCGCGGCAACGGTCCTCAAGCCTGATTGTATCGTCGACTACAATCGGTATATGGGAGGAGTTTATCTCTCTGATCAAGTCCTCAAGCCATATAATGCTATGTGCAAAAACCGGGCATGGTACAAAAAAGTTGCGGTCTACTTGGTACATGTTGCCTTGTACAACTCTTTTGTACTATTCTGAAGCGCTGGCAGCACAGGGAGTCCTCAAGGACCTGATCTTTTCGGACCGGGAAAGAGCAGGCCGGAGTACCTTGGGAATTGGAGGCACCCGGATCGTCCCTGGCCAACACTTTCCAGGTGTGGTCCCCCATACTGGAAAGAAGGGACGAACCCAAAAAAAGTGCAGAGTGTGTCGCAGGAGGGGGATACGGAAGGACACCACCACTCAGTGCGACACGTGCCCCCGATCATCCGGGCCTCTGCGTTATCGATTGCTTCAGGGAGTATCACACTTCCATGGAGTACTAAATTTTTATAATCCCCAACAGTCCCCTAGAGAACATAAAAAACTATGGCTCTCAGACTTTGGAGACACGGAAACAATATTTTTTTCCCCAAAAAATATTAGTTTTAGTGCAGGCATCCTCAAACTGCGGCCCTCCAGATGTTGTAAAACTATAACTCCCAGCATGCCCAGACAACCTACAGCCATCAGCAGGGCATGGTGGGAATTGTAGTTTTACAACATCTGGAGGGCCGCAGTTTTAGGATGCCTGCTTAGTGTCTCCAAAGTCTGAGAGCCATACATATTGGGCATAGTCGCATCCGTAAAAATTGTCTCTATGAAAATAACATTTAAGCCCCCCCCCTCCCCCCGGATGAACAGCGTTAAAAAAAAAAAAAAAAAATGTCAAAAAAGCCATTTTTTGGGGTCACCTAACATCAGAAAAAGTGTAATAGCGAGCGAACAAAATGTCATATGCACCCCCAATTAGTGCCAATAAAACCGCCATCTCATCCCGCAAAAAATTAGCCCCTACATTAGATAGTCGCCCAACTAAAAAATAAAACAATTTAGCTCCCAGGCTATGGAGATACTAAAATAATTTTTTGGGGTTCCAAAAATGATAATGTAGTGTAAAATCTAAATAAATTCTAAAATGTAGACATATTAGGTATCGCCGCGTTCGTAAGAATCTGCCCTATAAAAATAACATTTGACCAAACCCCTCGGATGAACAGCGTTAAAAATATAAAATAAAATTTGTGCCAAAACACCAATTTTTGGGCAAAATTTCCATTTGAATCCTTTTTTTCCGGTAATAAAGCAAGGGTTAACAGCCTAAAAAACTCAATATTTATGGCCCTGATTCTGTAGTTTGCAGAAACACCCCATATGTGGTCGTAAATGGCTATATAGCCACACGGCAGGGCATAGAACGAAGGGAACTCCATATGGTTTCTGGAAGGCAGATTTTGATGGACAGTTTTTTTGACACCATGTCCCATTAGAAGCCCCCCTGATGTAGCCTAGACTAGAAACTCCAAAAAAAGTGACCCCATCTAAGAAACTACACCCCCTCAAGGTAGAAACAATTTTAGAATTTCAATTTTTTGTTACCTTGCCTCAAAAAAGTGTAATATAGAGCAACCAAAAATCATATTTACCCCTAAAATAGTCCCAAAACAACAACCACCTTATCCTGTAGTTTCCTAGATGGGGTCACTTTTATGGAGTTTCTACTCTAGGGGTGCATCAGGGGGCTCGAAAGGGTACATGGTGTAAATAAACCAGTCCAGCGAAATCTGCCTTCCAAAAACCATATGGCGTTCCCCTTCTTCTATGTCCTGCCGTTTAGCCAAATAGTAGTTTACGACCACATATGGGGTGTTTCTGCAAACTACAGAATCAGGGCAACCCATTTTGAGTTTTGTTTGGCTGTTAACCCATTTTTTTCAGTAATAAAGTAAGGGTTAAAATGGAAAATTTTCCAAAAAAAATTGAAATTTCTAAATTGTTTCTCCATCTGCCATTAACTCTTGTGGAACACCTAAAGGGTTAACAAAGTTTGTAAACCCAGTTTTGAATACCTTGAGCGGTGTACTTTCTTAGATGAGTCACTTTTTTGAAATTTCTATTCTAGGGGTGCAACGGGGGGCTTCAAATGGGACATGGTATAAACAAAACCAGTCCAGCAAAATCTGCCTTCAAAAACCCATATGGCGTTCCCCTCTTTCTACGTGCTCCCGTTTGGCCAAACAGTAGTTTAGGACCACATATGGGGTGTTTTTGCAAACTACAGAATCAGGGCAACCCATATTGAGTTTTGTTTGGCTGTTAACCCTTACTTTATTGCTGGAAAAAATGGGTTAAAATGGAGAAGTTTCCAAAAAATAGAAATTTCTAAATGGTTTCTCCATCTACCATTAACTCTTGTGGAACACCTAAAGGGTTAACAAAGTTTGTAAACCCAGTTTTGAATACCTTGAGGGGTGTACTTTCTTAGATGGAGTCACTTTTTTGAAATTTATATTCTAGGGGTGCAACGGGGGGGCTTCAAATGGGACATGGTATAAACAAAACCAGTCCTGCAAAATCTGCCTTGCAAAACCCATATGGTGTTCCCCTCCTTCTATGTCCTCCCGTTTGGCCATACAGTAGTTTACGACCACATATAGGGTGTTTCTGCAAACTACAGAATCAGGGCAACCCATTTTGAGTTTTATTTGGCAGTTAACCCTTGTTTTTTTCCAGGAAAAAATTGATTATATTGGAAAAAATTTCTAAAAATCTAAATTCTTAAAATTTATGTCCATTTGCCATGAAGTCTTGTGGAAGCTTAAAGGGTTAACAAAGTTTGTAAAAACATTTTTGGGTGGTTTCTATTATGTAAGCCTCACAAAGTGACTTCAAACCTGAACTGGTCCATAAAAAGTGGGATTTTGAAGATTTCTGAAAAATTTCAAAATTTGCTTCTAAACTTCTAAGCCTTGTAACATCCCCAAAAAATAAAATATCATTACCAAAATGCTACAAACATGAAGTAGACATGGGGAATGTAAAGTCATCACAATTTTTGGGGGTATTACTGTGTATTACAGAAGTATAGAAACTGAAACTTTTAAATTTGCTAATTTTTAAAAAAAATTGGTAAATATGGTAATTTTTTATGAAAAAAAATTAACTTTTTTGACCCAATTTTAGCAGTGTCATGAAGAACAATATGTGACGAAAAAACAATCTCAGAACGGCCTGGGTAAGTCAAAGCGTTTTAAAGTTATCAGCACTTAAAGTGACACTGGTCAGATTTGCAAAAAATGGCCAAGTCCTTAAGGTGAAATAGGGCTGAGTCCTTAAGGGGTTAATAGTTTCTTCTTCCTATAAATATTACACATGATTTTAGTGACATTCAGAGCCATATGCAGCTATTAGATCAACACCTATCTTGCATTCATAACTCATATATCTATTTATGGTATCGGGAGCTGTTCATATACAGCGGTTTTTCAGCCTGTATCAATGTTTCAGGATTTCCCAGGAGTTATGTTTTTATATTGTGTGGGGGTTTTAACTCCATCACTGTGCACACATACACACGTGTCAGTTCAGTCTTCACCACAGGCAGCGTTTATTTCAGCAAACAAAAGTAAACATGTCCAAACTTTAGCTTTAAGCTTTCTTTAGCTTTAAGCTGAGAGAGTAGTGGATGCATGGAATAGCCTTCCCGCAGAAGTGGTAGCTGCAAATACAGTGAAGGAGTTTAAGCATGCATGGGATAGGCATTAGGCCATCCTTTTATATAAGATAGGGTCAGGGGCTATCCATAGTACTCAGTATATTGGGCAGACTAGATGGGCCAAATGGTTCTTATCTGCCGAAACATTCTATGTTTCTATGTTTCTATGTTTAGCCCACAAATATTGCACAACATAAAGTCCCACATTTTGTGTTCTGTCCAAATCAGGTAACAAAAGAATATGATCTCACCACTCTCTGGGGTCTTTCAGAGACCAATTCCTCCATCTTGGCTTGTTCAGCTTTAGTTAGCCTGTGCACACTTGATCTCCCGAGCTGAGATTCCCACATCCTTTTTAACCACACAGTAGGAAAACCCTGGATGGAGTACGGGAGTGACCTGTCCCACCCAATCTCCCTGGTCACTCCTAAAACCCGGACCCAAAATCCACTTTAATGAAAACCTCCCAGCAACCTAATGTTACTGGTATACTTATTTCCGGGAGTTATATCACTGAGGCATACATTCTCAGTGAGACGTACCGACCATCCACGATTCTCCCCTCTGGGCTACTACATACTCTCCCCCTCTGCCTAAAGCCGAGGGGCTGGGCACCTGTTACCATCAAACAATGTACCTTTGATAAGGCCTCAGCATTCCCATGCAACCCGGGCCTGTGTTCTATATAAAAATTGAAATCCTGTAACGTCAGAAACCATCTCGTTACTCTGGCATTACTCCCCTTTTTCTCAGACATCCACTTTAGTGGTGCATGATCTGAAACTAATCTGAACCTCCTACCCAGTAGATAATATCTAAGGGAGTCCAGTGCCCACTTTATCGCCAAGAATTCTTTTTCCACAATAGAATAATTTTTTTGCGCAGGGGGTAAGTTTTCGGCTCAGGTATAACACCGGGTGTTCTCCCCCCCCAACCTCTTGGGACATCACAGCGCCTAGACCTACCTCTGAGGCATCTGTCTGCACTATGAATTCCTTACTAAGGAGCTTAAGCTCGTTAAATGCCTGTTCTGCTTCCGGGGTCCACCTAGCCATGACTGACTTTGTACCTTTTGTAAGCTCCGTTAGCGGGGCAGCTATTATAAAATTCGGTACAAATCGTCTGTAATAAT
The DNA here is from genome assembly GCF_905171765.1 of Bufo bufo. Lineage (NCBI taxonomy): Eukaryota > Metazoa > Chordata > Amphibia > Anura > Bufonidae > Bufo > Bufo bufo. Next base: position 280,441,586 of record NC_053393.1, on the reverse strand, counting down.
CCATTATTCCAAAGAAAGCTTTTATCAGTTTATATGTAAGTGGACGTGGCCAGGTTTGAATTGCTTCCATTTTGTTAATCTGGGGTTTAATCAGACCTCTCCCCACTACATACCCGAGATATCTGGCCTTTTTCATACCCATGGCACATTTTTGGGGGTTTATGGTGAATCCAGCTGTTCTTAGGGAATCTAGTATGGCTTGAACTTTACCCAGGTGACTCTCCCAATCTGGGCTAAAGATGACGATATCGTCCAGGTATGCAGCTGCATACTTTTTGTGATGGCCCTTTGAAACGTAGCTGGGGCACCTTGTAAACTGAATGGCATTCTTACATATTGGTAACACCCTTCAGGTGTGGAAAAGGCCGTCTTTTCTTTAGCATCCCTTGATAGAGGGATCTTCCAATACCCTTTTGTTAGGTCTAACGTAGTAATATACCGCGCTGGACCTAACCTCTCAATGAGTTTGTCTACTTTTGGCATAGGGTAGGCATCACACTCCGAAGCCTCATTGAGTTTTCTGTAATCATTACAGAACCGCCATTCCCCAGATGGTTTTGGTACCAAGACTATCGGATTGGACCACCCAATTCAGGATTCCTCAATCACTCCTAGCTCTAGCATCCTTTTGATCTCTTGTAACATTACTTCCTTACGAGCCTCAGGGATTCTATAGGGTTTTATGTTTACCCGAACATGTGGTTTTGTTCGAATCTCATGCTCAATACAATTAGTGAGACCTGGCAAATCTGAGAACAAATCTCTATTCTGTTGTAGCAGTTCCTTGCATTGCTGTTTTGGGGATTTGGACAGGGTCTCCGCAATTGTGACATCCTGACTGTTACTTTTAGCCTCTACCACCAAACAGGTCGTTTCCAGGGAGTTTCGATCTTTCCACGGTTTTAACAAGTTCACATGATACAACTGGATAGGTTTTCTTTGCCCTGGCTGGTGAACTTTTAGTTAACTTCCCCAACTTTGGCCTCATGCACACGACAGTGTTTTTTCACTGTCAGTGATTTGGCTTCAGTGGTCCATGTCCGATTTTGCTTCAGTTGTGTTTCCTTGTGTCTTCCTTTTTTTTTGTCTGAAAGGGGGAAAAAAAAGGAAGGTTAATGAAAAGTGTAATTTTATTGCACCAAGGTCTTGTAGTAAAAAATGGACACGGACGCGGACACGGATGACATACCAGTTGTGCATCCGTTTTTTTTTTGACGGACCCATTGACTTGAATGGGTCTGTCCTCCGTTTTCCACTGACAAGAATAGGACAGGTTATATTTTTTTGACGGACTGGAATCACGGATCACGGACGCGGAGAAAAAAATGGAGGCCTATCAGTTTTTCACAGCTCCATAGAAATGAATGGGACCTCTGCTAAACTGTGAAAAATGACGGAACGGACGCGGATGCACACAACGGTCGTGTGCATGAGGCCTTTCTCAACCACCTCATAAGGCCCCTGCCACTTAGCTAGGAATTTGCTTTCCACCGTGGGTACCAAAACTAGCACTCGGTCCCCTGGACTGAACCTAACCTTGGCTGCCCTGTTATACACTCGAGCTTGGTTACCTTGAGCCCTCAGAAGATGTTCTTTTACTATGGGCATGACCTTAGAGATCCTCTCTTGCATTTGTGCAATGTGTTCCACTACATTTTTATATGGGGTAGTCTCATTTTCCCAGGTTTCCTTTGCCACATCTAGTAACCCCCTAGGGTGCCGAGCATATAATAATTCAAAAGGTGAAAAACCAGTGGAGGTTTGAGGAACCTCTTTAATAGAGAACAGTAGGTACGGTCGCAGACAGTCCCAATCACAACCATCCTTCTTTACCACCTTTTTTAACATACTCTTAAGTGTTTTATTGAAACGTTCTACTAGACCGTCTGTCTGCGGATGATATACTGATGTTCGCAGTTGTTTAATTTTTAACATCCAACATAACTCTTTCATGACTTTAGACATGAACGGTGTTCCCTGATCAGTTAATATCTATTTTGGTATTGCAGTTCTGGCAAACATCTGGAACAACTCTCTCGCTATGTTTTTTGACTAAGTATTTCTTAAAGGGACTGCTTCCAGGTATCTGGTGGCATAGTCTACTACCACCAAAATATACTGATGACCTCTAGCTGACTTTACTAGGGGTCCTACAAGGTCCATTGCAATCCGTTCAAACGGAACTTCAATGATTGGCAGAGGGACCAAAGGACTTTTGAAATGAGGGACAGGGGCTGATACCTGGCAGGTGGGACACGACTGGCAATAGTCAGCTATTTCCTTGTAACACCCCGGCCAATAAAATCACTGCAGAATGCGTTCTTGGGTTTTAGCTGCCCCCAAGTGTCCCCTAAAACATGTGAGTGGGCCATCCTTAATACCACTTGTCGATAAGGACTGGGTACTAGCAGTTGTTCCACTACTTCATCGCCCCTTTTGGTCACTCTATACAACATATCATTGTTTATGGCGAAGTGGGGAAACTGATTATCAGCCCCTGGACTTTGGGCAACCCCATTCAGAACTGATATATTCTCCCGGGCACCTTTCAAGGTAAGATCCCTGAGCTGTGCCTCTCCAAAATTGTCCCGAGACACCTCAAGATCCAGGACATTGGTCTCAGGGGTTAATTCCTCGTCCTCCTCACCTAACATCACCGCTAATGGAGACCCTGATATAGCCCCAGGACTCTCCGATACTTCTCCCACCACATCACAACTAGAACGCTCAGTACTTGACAGTTTCATCGGGACCTTAGCGTTAGCCCACAAGTCCCAGAACAGCGGGAAGTCTCTTCCCAGTATCATCGGGTGCAGTAAGTCCTTCACAACTCCCACCTCATGCTGTACAGTACCACACATAGTGTTTATGGACACCTGAGCGACCGGATAATCCCGGGTGTCTCCATGGATGCACAACACTCCCACATGCTTTTCAGGATTTAACACGTGAGGCACCATGGACGTCATCAAAGTGACCAAACTGCCGGAGTCCAAGAGGGCAGTCACTATAACACTGTTCACGGTCACTTGGCACACCTGGGGTCCTTCCTTGGCTTGGGTAACTGCACTGCACACAAGATGTGCAAAAAGAGAATATGGTTGGCCGACACCGCACTCCATGGGCTCTGTAGACAAAGGGCAGTGCGCTGCTATATGTCCAGGAGCCTGACATCTCCAACAGATAATGGGGTCGGTCTGAACTCTGGTTCCAGTCTACAACCTTTCCTTAACCTGGGTTTTCCAGTTGGGTCCGGGTTGTAGTCCTTTCTTGGGGAACCCAGTTCCGTTCTTAGAGCCGCGATATGGCCGTCTCAACCCCCCCTTATTTTCCAGGTAGTCCTCCACGCTGATATACCTTTCTACGAGGCCCACCAATTCGTCCGCAGTCTGGGGGTTTCCCTGGGCAACCCAACATTGTATGGGCTTTGGCAGCGTATGGAGGAACGGTCCATCACCACTTTTTCCACCATTTGAGCTGGGGAGGATGATTCTGGCTGTAACCATTTTTGTACCAGGTGGAACAGATCGAACATTTGGGACCTGGGAGGCTTATCTTGGCAAAATTCCCAGCTGTAAACACGCTGCGCTCAGACTGCATCAGTCACCCCCTGCCAAGCAAGAATTTCTGCTTTTAGCTTGCAGTATTCTTTAGCATCTTGCAAGGTTAAATCATAATAGGCTTTCTGAGGTTCTCCTGTTAAATATGGCGCCAACATTTCTGCCCACTGCTCGGGTGGGAAACTCACCCTTTCTGCCACCCTTTCAAATACGGACAGGTACGCCTCAACGTCGTCCTCAGGTGTCATTTTTTGCAAAGTTTCAATTTTTTCGGGCTTTAACACTGCCATTTTGACTGGGAAGGCTCACCCCCTCCTGAGATTTGGCGGCCTCAGTCAATACAGACATCTGTCGTATCAGGACTTGATTTGTCTCTTGCTGGGCTTGCATAATCTACATATGGGCTTTCTGCTGTTGAGCAGTAGCCCGTTGCCGAAGCAAGTTAGCCTGCACCAATTGCTTTACCACAGCTGAGATTCCCACATCCTTTTTAACCACACAGTAGGAAAACCCTGGATGGAGTACGGGAGTGACCTGTCCCACCCAATCTCTCTGGTCACTCCTAAAACCCGGACCCAAAATCCACTTTAATGAAAACCTCCCAGCAACCTAATGTTACTGGTATACTTATTTCCGGGAATTATATCACTGAGGCATACATTCTCAGTGAGACGTACTGACCATCCACGATTCTCCCCTCTGTGCTACTACAATTGTCTTACACATGGTTTTAAACTTCATGTATTATTTGGCATCTTCAATGCCCTAACAGACAGCTTTGGTTTGTCCCTTTTTTTATCTATTGGCAGTATATGTTTTGTCATGTTAGGGGTGTTAGATTTAATACGTGGCAACCTATGGGTTAATTGGTTTTGTATCTAGCGGCTTTCCCTCTTCCTTCCCCCATCCCTCCCCTCTACCCTTCCCCCCGCTGAACATACCTACTTAACCACAGGTGTCAGTCCACGTCACTAGGTTATGATTAAGAACTTCCGAGTTTGAAACATGTTAACCTGTGGTGGAGGGTGGTGAAGATTGAAGTATGTACTTTTATACCGATCTACAATAAAGACGACCAATACTGACGGATGCTGGAGAACTTTCTATTCTTTTCTGATTATACAAGGGACGGGTCCGGTCCTCTCCGTGCACCGCATGCTTATGGTCAGCTGGATATTTTTCTCCTTTGAATTACTGACACTGTGTTGACTACTCCTGCTGTTGCCACTTCACCACTCGGTCATCGTGGCACTACTTGTTTCAGCGTGTAACAGAACAGGTTCTGTGGAAATGTATGTGGAATCAGCTGACAACGGTGTAAAAGGAGTGCACTTCTTCTTGCTAACACTGACCTTAAAGGCTGAGTTCACACTTGAGTTATTTGGTCAGTTTTGGCCCTGTAACTGGCTAAATAAGTGAAGTGTGAAGTGATTCTAACAGTAAGGCTTATCATCTGCGCGTCATAGTGACTAACAGTACTGTTTCACTAGCACAGCGGGCTCCCTATGCATGTTTCTGCAATGCACAGTGTTCTACACTACTATGCAGGCTCTCAGCAGCCAGGAAATAGCTGTTTTGTAATGAGATTTGTCACAAATAAATTTGGATCGAATCAATTCTTTTTGGAAAATTCAACAAACTGACCAAATCATCTCTAATTATCAGCACTAGTGTTATCTGTGGTTTTACATAGGACTGCAGGTAACACTACCGCATTATCAGCACTAGGGTTATCTGTGGTTTTACATAGGACTGCAGGTAACACTACCGCATTATCAGCACTAGGGTTATCTGTGGTTTTAAATAAGACTGCAGGTACCCCTAATGCATTTTCTGTACTCAGATAGCCATCACTGTGTTACCTGTGGTGTTAGATAGGACTGCAGGTGATATCAACAACACTATCTGTACTTGTACCGCCCCAGATCTGGCAGGACAGTCTCAGAGTTCAGTGGCTACTTAGCTTTCATAGCATTTTTTTATGGGAGGAGGTGTTATTTAAATGTTTGCTTCAGGTAGCAGAAGGGCTAGAATCGGCCCTGTGGACAAGTCTTACATTTGGTCTGTTTGCAGGGGAATGTTCCTGTTTTTATTGGAGAGGACAGTGAGCTTCTGACAATAATGTTTTTGAAATTAGGGGGCTGTCTGCAGCTCAGTTCTAGGAAAAGGGGTACCCATCCCTCGAATGCCTACTATATGTCCAAGGAACTATCACAAAATTAATCCCTTCAAAAGACAGCAAAAAAATGATGTTTTGGAAGATAACGATCCCAAAAGATGCAGCCTACTCACCACCTACACAGCAGCCCATGGTGACATTAGGAACATCTTGTCTAAGCATTGCCCCATTCTTATGAAGGACGCATATTTAAGTAATTGCTTCCCTCTAGGCCTATGATTGGGAGCCCACAATAAAAAATATTTTGGACCCTAGTAGACTCAAGCAACAGTAGACAGACAACCAGAAAATACTTACCCACCAACCAGGGGCTTCTAGATGTTTGTGTCAAGTCATTACAAACGCATCCCTGTATTTCTATTCTAGAAGGCCAGGAGATAAGTTTTCAGTTAAGCATCATATGGACTGCAAAACTAATTACATCATTTATCTCATTGATATGTGTGGGCTTTAGTATATAGGATGTACGACACAACAATTACACGACCAACTGAACAAACATCGCAACAATACAAAGAAAGGGTTTCTCAAACAAAGAGTCAGCAAACAATGCACCCTGAAGCACTCAATCCAATCAGTATTACTCCGAACTTGAACACATTCCCCTGAACACTTTTTCAGGATTTGAAGTCCTGAAAAAGAAGGAAGCTTTGTGGATGTATAAAGTGGGTAACATCAACCCCTTAGGGCTCAATGAGGTGGTCAATGAAAACCATTTAGTAATTTTGCAACCTTATCATTGCTTAAGCTGAGTATATTTACAGTATATATTTTCTTTCAAATCTGATATTTTTTTTATTAAACATAGGTCTTTTTTTTATGTGTTCTACCCCCATCTTGTGGCCAATATTCATAATGGTCACAGGTGTTAAAATACTTCATGTTGACTAATCCATTATTCTAACTATGATTTTTACCCCCTTACCAAAGTGAGAAGAACCTTTTATTTATTTATTTTGTGTGATACCCACACTGTCAGGATCACGTACTTAGTTTCAGGATGGGAGCCTGCAGGATCATGCTGGACCTCCCTCTGTCATACTCCGTCATCCCAAACTAATTAATTTGAGCTGCAACCACTCGTCATATCAGGCTGACGAGACACCTTGCATTAAATACACTGTACAACTGCTAGAAATCACAGGTTAATACCGCACTATAGGTATCGCTTCTTCTAAGATCATGGAATCCGCAGAAGACAAGAAGGCTCTTATTAACCCCCTTCTTCCGGGTCAGTTTCACCTTCCTGCCCAGGCCATTTTTTGCAAATCTGACATGTGCCATTTTATGTGGTAATAACTTCTGAGAACGTTTTCTTGTGACACATTGTACTTAAGTTGATATTTTTCACCTTTATTTATAAAAAAATCCAACATTTACCAAAAATTTTGAAAAATTAATATTTTTTTACATTTCAATTTCTCTACTTTTAAGACAGATAGTAATTCCTCATAAAATCAATCAACAGTCCCCATATATCTACTTTATGTTGGCATCATTTTGTATATGTAATTTTATTTTATTTTTTGGATGTTAGAAGGCTTAAAATTTTAGATTTGCAAAACCATTTTTTAAGTGCCAATTCAGTTATAAATTTTGTATATAATATGATTTTGAGGGGCTTACAAAATCATACTATATACACTGATAATGGCTCCATCTTAGAAATTACACCCCTCAAATTATTCAAAACTGATGTTACATGATTTGTTAATCCTTGAGGTACTCCACAAGAATTAACCGCTTCTGGACCACCTAATGCAGGATCGCGTTCCGGAGGCGGCAGCTCTGCGCAGAGTCACGCATATACGCGTCATCTCGCGAGACGCGAGATTTCGCTCAAAGCCGGCCCACGCATGCGCATCACGGGCCGGCAAAAGTTAGAGGGGGGTCGCGTCATCAGCTTGCCAGCCAATTATCGTGGCTGGCAAGCTGATGATTTTTAAAAAATCGAATCAGAAGCCAGATAACACATTATATTTGTAAATATGATGAGTTAAATGGCTTCTCTGCTCCTCTGCTGGTCCTTTTCGTCAGTTGGTTCCAGCAGAGGAGCAGACATCACAATGAGTAGCACCAAACACTTCACTTAGCCCCAGATCACCCCCCATCACCCGAATTAACCCCTTGATCACCCCTTGATCGCCCCTGTCAATCACCTAGTGAAAGGAAAAAAGTGATCAGTGTAAACTGTCACTTTTTTTTCACTGGTATTGACTGTTAGGTTTTAGGATAGTTTAGGTCCCTTGGTTAGGTAGTTTAGCGATTGTTTAGCGCCCAGCCCACCGCACCGCAGTCACTTATTCGCTGATTAGTGTATCGCTAATCAGCATTTGTACTTTTATAGTATCTGTAAGTGATCAAAACTGATCACAGTCAGATCTATAATTGTATTAGTGTCACCTTAGCTCGCCCTCCACCCAAAATGCAGTCTTTGCCCGATCAGGCCTGATCGGTCGCCCACACGTGCGTTCACCCACGCCCGCCCCGCCGCAGTGACAAAAAATTATAATTTTTTTGATCACTGCACAATCACTTTACAAGCGCTGCGGCGATAAAAAAAATCAGTTTTGATATTTTTTATCAATCGCAGCGGCCTCCGGTACTTCGCTAGCCTCCCCTTTGTAAGACAGGCTTGCTTTTTTTCTTGGGTAATACCCCTAAATTTAGTAGTCCAAATGTCAAACAGGGGGTATTCTTCTGAAGAGGCCTACAGGATTCTGACCCAGTCGGATGAGAAATGGGAACCCTCATCTGACGAATCTAGCGGGTCAGAATATGAACCTGTAGAAAGCAGTGGCAGTCTAACCCAAAGTTCGGACGAGGAGGTTGAGGTCCCTGATAGCACCAGGCGTACCCGGCCCCGTGTCGCTAGACCACAGGTTGTGCAGGATCCGCTTCAAGAGCAGCAGAGTGGGGCTGGCGCTTTCGGATTACGTGGTGAGGCATACACCAGCAGCGCAGCCCTCCCTGGACCTAGTACCAGCACTGCCGTACAACATGGTGAAGTGGCGAGCACCAGAAGGGCAGTTGAAGCTGGTACGGTGGCACGTGCAGTAGTCACCCCGTCGCAGCCACCGCAAAGACAGGCCCGTAGAGCCCCTAGAGTCCCCGAGGTGCTGGCAAACCCTGATTGGCAGTCACCAACTTCAGCCGCACCTGTAGTTCCCCCTTTCACCGCCCAGTCTGGAGTTCGGGTTGAGACAGCTCAGATCGGTTCGGCCCTGGGATTTTTTGAGCTGTTCTTGACTGCGGAGCTCTTGGACATAGTTGTGGCAGAAACAAAATCGGTATGCCACTCAATTTATAGCCGCCAACCCGGGAAGCTATTATGCCCAGCCTTTCCGGTGGAAACCAGTCCAAGTTTCCGAATTAAAAAAATTTCTGGGCCTTCTCCTGAACATGGGTCTAACCAAAAAGCATGAATTGTGGTCATATTGGTCCACGAACCCGATTCATCACATGCCCATGTTCTCTGCTTCTATGTCCAGGGCACGTTTTGAGACCATCCTGCGTTTTCTGCACTTTAGCGACAACAGCACCTCCCGTCCCAGATGCCACCCAGCTTTTGACCGGCTCCACAAAATTCGGCCCCTCATAGACCACTTCAACCAGAAATTTGCAGATTTGTATACCCCTGAGCAAAACATCTGCGTAGACGAGTCCCTAATACATTTTACCGGGCGCCTTGGCTTCAAACAATACATCCCAAGCAAGCGCGCCTGGTATGGGGTCAAATTGTATAAGCTCTGTGAAAGGGCCACAGGCTATACCCACAAATTTCTGATCTATGAGGGAAAAGATCAGACCCTGGAGCCGGTCGGTTGCCCTGACTACCTGGGGAGCAGTGGGAAGACAGTCTGGGACTTGGTGTCACCCTTATTTGGCCAGGGGTACCATCTTTATGTGGACAATTTTTACACAAGTGTGCCCCTCGTCAGGCATTTGTTCCTAGAACAGATTGGCTGCTGTGGCACCGTGCGACCTAGTCGCCGGGGCTTCCCCCAATGGCTCGTTACCACCCGTCTTGCAAGGGGGGAGAGGGCTGCCTTGTGTAACGAAGAACTGCTCGCGGTGAAATGGAGAGACAAGCGTGACGTTTACATGCTCTCCTCCATTCACGCAGACACGACAATACAAATTGAATGGGCAACCCGTGTCATTGAAAAGCCCCTCTCAGTCCACGACTATAATGCGCTCATGGGAGGGGTGGACTTCAATGACCAGATGTTGGCTCCCTATTTAGTTTCCCGACGCACCAGACGCTGGTATAAGAAGGTGTCTGTATATTTGATTCAATTGGCGATGTACAATAGTTTTGTTCTCTACAGTAAGGCTGGGAGAACGGGATCCTTCCTCAAATTTCGGGAAGAGATCATCGCGAACCTCCTGTATCCAGGAGGTTCCGTGGCCCCATCCACCAGTATAGTTAGCCGTCTACACGAGCAACATTTCCCCAGTGTCGTTGCTGGTACCTCAACCCAACCGTCACCCTGAAAAAGATGTTGTGTCTGTAGCAGGAGTGGAATAAGGCGTTACACCCGCTATTTCTGTCCTGACTGCCCTGACCACCCTGCCCTATGCTTTGGAGAGTGTTTCCGGAAGTACCACACACAGGTACACTTAGCATAGGGATTGCATCTCACAGGACAGGCACACAGGGCTATTAGGGCCCTTACACTCACAGCTGTTGCAAACCTCTCCTTTCACCTGGGATAAAGTGCATAATGTACTTCGCCACATCTTTGGGCGATTTGCGCTTTGCACATTGTCCCATGGGGAAGGAGAGGTTTGTCCTATAAAGGTAAAAAAAAAAAAAAAAAAAAAAAACACTGGTAAGCAAAAAAGTTAACGCTCAGTTCGAAAGTTTATATGTTCTGTTCAAAAGTTATTATAAAGTTAATAAATTTATTGCGTTGCGGCCTGTTTTTTTCTTTTTTGTTTTGTTTTTTTTACCTTCCAGGTGGACCAACCGATCGACTAGCTGCAGCACTGATGTGCATTCTGACAGAAGCATTGCGCTGCTGTCAGATTACACAAAAATCAGTGTATGCGGTGCTGCAAGACAAGAGATTTCTCCTCTGCAGTAAAAGATACGTTTGCCGAGGCATATGAGCTGAGGAGGCGGCGGTGTTCATATACTTTGGCAAACACTTTGTATATAAAAATAAATAAATCCCGGCAATGATTTATTCATCCACATCAATTGATGTGAATGGAGAAATCGGGTTTGCCAGGGCATACGAGCTAAGTGGGTATGGATGTTGGGTGGAGCTCCTATGTCTTGGCAGACGCCTTTCCCCTCCTTTTTTTTTTTTTGGCAGAGATTTTTTCATCCACATTGATCGATGCGAATGAAGAAATCTGTGCCGTTCATTTTTTCTTTCAGCCCAGAGGCTGAACGAAAAAAAAAAATCTCATTACCCGTATGCTCAATATAAGGAGAATAGCAGAAACTCCTAATGCTGGCCATACATGTAATGATTGCGGAGACCCTCAAATGCCAGGGCAGTACAAACACCCCACAAATGACCCCATTTTGGAAAGAAGACACCCCAAGGTATTCACTGAGGGGCATATTGAGTCCATGAAATATTGAAATTTTTGTCCCAAGTTAGCGGAAAGGGAAACTTTGTGAGAAAAAAACAAAAAAAAAAAAACAATTTCCGCTAACTTGTGGCAAAAAAATTTTTTTTCCATGAACTCGCCATGCCCCTCATTGAATACCTTGGGGTGTCTTCTTTCCAAAATGGGGTCATATGTGGGGTATTTATACTGCCCTGGCATTTTAGGGGCCCTAAAGAGTGAGAAGAAGTCTGGGATCCAAATGTCTAAAAATGCCCTCCTAAAAGGAATGTGGGCCCCTTTGCGCATCTAGGCTGCAAAAAAGTGTCACACATGTGGTATCGCCGTACTCAGGAGAAGTTGGGGAATGTGTTTTGCGGTGTCATTTTACATATACCCATGCTGGGTGAGAGAAATATCTCGGTCAAATGCCAACTTTGTATAAAAAAAAATGGGAAAAGTTGTCTTTTGCCGAGATATTTATCTCACCCAGCATGGGTATATGTAAAATGACACCCCAAAACACATTGCCCAACTTCTCCTGAGTACGGCGATACCACATGTGTGACACTTTTTTGCAGCCTAGGTGGGCAAAGGGGCCCAAATTCCAATGAGTACCTTTAGGATTTTACAGGTCATTTTTTACAGATTTTGATTTCAAACTACTTACCACACATTAGGGCCCCTAGAATGCCAGGGCAGTATAACTACCCCACAAGTGACCCCATTTTGGAAAGAAGAGACCCCAAGGTATTTCGTGATGGGCATAGTGAGTTCATGGAAGTTTTTATTTTTTGTCACAAGTTAGTGGAATATGAGACTTTGTAAGAAAAAAAAAAAATCATCATTTTCCGCTAACTTGTGACAAAAAATAAAAAGTTCTATGAACTCACTATGCCCATCAGCGAATACCTTAGGGTGTCTACTTTCCGAAATGGGGTCATTTGTGGGGTGTTTGTACTGTCTGGCCATTGTAGAACCTCAGGAAACATGACAGGTGCTCAGAAAGTCAGAGCTGCTTCAAAAAGTGGAAATTCTCATTTTTGTACCATAGTTTGTAAACGCTATAACTTTTACCCAAACCATTTTTTTTTTTACCCAAACATTTTTTTTATCAAAGACATGTAGAACAATAAATTTAGAGAAAAATGTATATATGGATGTTGTTTTTTTTGCAAAATTTTACAACTGAAAGTGAAAAATGTCATTTTTTTGCAAAAAAAATCTTTAAATTTTGATTAATAACAAAAAAAGTAAAAATGTCAGCAGCAATGAAATACCACCAAATGAAAGCTCTATTAGTGAGAAGAAAAGGAGGTAAAATTAATTTGGGTGGTAAGTTGCATGACCGAGCAATAAACGGTGAAAGTAGTGTAGTGCAGAAGTGTAAAAAGTGGCCTGGTCATTAAGGGTGTTTAAGCTAGGGGGGCTGAAGTGGTTAAAGGGAAATGGAGGTGAATTAAAAATGTTTTATTTTGTTTGCAGATTTTTTATGTTAATCATTTTTTTCTTGCAACACAGCAAGGGTTAACTGCAAAATAAACCTTAAAATGCATTGCTCTGATTCTGCAGTTTACAGAAATACCCCATATGTGGTAGTAAGTTGATGTAGGGGCACATGGCAGTGGTCAGGAGCGCCCTATGGTTTTTAGAAGCAGATTTTGCTAGAATGGTTTTTGGGCATCATTTTGTATTTGAAGAGACTCTGATGTACCTCTACAGTGGAAACCCTCAAAAAGTGACCACAAGCGTTTTACGGAATTTAGAAACACTTGGCTATGAAAAAGTTTTGTTTCTTCCAATAAAATGTTGCTTTAGCCCCAAATTTTTCATTTTCACAAGGGGTAACAGGAGAAAAAAAAAAGCTATAATTTGTTATCCATTTTTTTCCAAATACATCAACATGTGGGGTACATGTGGTGGTAAATTGCTGTAGGGGCACATGGAAGGAGGAGTGCCATATGGCTTTTGCAGCACAGATTTTGATGGATTGGTTTATGGCTGCCATTGGTTTTTATTTTTTGAGCGATTGTCTTATGTGGGGGTTAATTTTTTGGTACCATTTTGGGGTACATATAACTTTTTGATCACTCAATATTATGCATTTTGGAAGGTGAAGTGACAAAAATGACTGTTCTGGCACAGTTTTTATTTGTGCCAGGATCGGCTGAATGAGAACTACGTACCTGTACCTACCTGAAGCAGTAGAGTTATGCCGGAACTGCTGTATTGAGGGTAGCCTGAAGGGGGCTACCCCAGTGTGGATTATGTGAGGAAAAGGGGGGGTTGGGTGGGCAGACGTGCCGGCGATCGTGCTGCAGCAGGTACCGTCTGCTGCCTTTTAACCCTGTGTGGCCCCGCCTCCCCTAGCACAAACCCAGCAATGACATCATTGCTTAACACTTGTGCCAGGATCGGCTGAATGAGAACTACGTACCTGTACCTACCTGAAGCAGTAGAGTTATGCCGGAACTGCTGTATTGAGGGTAGCCTGAAGAGGCCAAAAACCACACGGATGCAGGGAAGGTTTAAATCTGTGTATTCTAAGTGAAATTACAACAACAAATGATTGAATGCAAGTGACATTTCCTGTTGAGGATCAGGAACATAACGAGCGTAGCATGCGGATTTCCACCTGCCCAATTTCTGAATGACATGTGCAGGTACATTATTTTTGGAGGCTGCAGAGGCGGCACCTATGCGAAACGAATGCCCAGTGATAGCTAACGGGTTAACCCCTGACGAGGAGACTTGTAGGCGAACGTATCTGAGGAAAGTCTGAATGTTCAAGGGAAACCCATCCAATAGGAACAGGGGGGATTCTGCGGACAAGTTCCCGGAATACTGCAACCACTCGCGTAGGATCGTCACTGGGCACCACTTGTTGTTGGTAACGAAGTACCTGACCTGCACGGATTCCCCAGTTCGGCCCGTCTTGCTGGAGTCCAAGCTGAGGATGAGGTGCGTACCGTCCCAAAGCAGTTGGTTCCTCCGCAAGAATTTATTAGATGATTTTGCACAAGTGAACTCACCTGGCCTGAGGAACCCGTAGAAAGCCAGATACAATGCCGCCCTGACGAGTGAGCTGATATATTGGCCGAAGGGGTCATTGGCCAATGCGTCAGAAACTGTCCTAACCATGTAGCCGGTAAAAGGTTGCCTGGTGGGTCTTCTTTTGATGGACTGTTTCTGGATGCCCCTCAACAAGGATTTGATCGGATGGGCCGTGAACAGTGATGGTTGATCCGGGAACTGCACATACCAATAATGCTGTATGCCCGCGAGGTACAGCTTAATGGTGCTATAGGATAGATTTAGCTGTGAGTGCCAAAAAGCTGTAAACGCAAGCAGGTAAGTGATAGGACCTTCCCCGGCCGGATGGTAGAAGAATTTAAACCTGTTGAACAACCGCCAGGCCGTCCTGTACGCCTTTCGTGTATTGCTGGACAGAGAATCGGACATGAGGTTCTTAGCCATCTCGAGAAATGGTGCTACTCCAACAATAGCTGGCCATGAGGCGGGGTTGGTGTTTGGGAGAGATCTGCCTCTGGAAAGACCTGAAAGAAGAGGGTAAAGTTAAACCGAGATAGAGCATCGGCTGCGATGTTTTGTTGGCCACTAATGTGTGTGCAAACGAAATTGAAATTGTTTTGCAGAGCCAGCCACACAAGCTTTCGCACGAACGCCATGATGTGCCTGGAGGCTGACCTGCCCTTCATTAGAATATCAGCGAGAGCCTCATTATCGGTCAGAAACAGGACTGTCTGGTTACTCCACTGTGCCCCCCACGTGACTGCCGCTGCTACTATGGGATAAATTTCAAAGAGTGAGGAACTCCTTGAAAACACTGTTATGCTGGTGACATCTACCGGCCATGATTGAGCGAACCAGTGAGTGCCATGTATGGCTGCAAAGCCGGCAGTGGGTGAGGCGTCTGTGTGGACCACTGGGGAATTACTGGATGCCACCGGAATGAACAGGGAAACCCCATTCCATTGGGAGAGGAAGTTGTCCCACATCAGTAAGTCAGCAATGGTGTCCTGGTCCAGCTGGACTGGGCTGTCCTGGCAGGGTGCTTGTGGGAGGAGTGCCAGGAGCCTTGAAATGAAGGACCTGCCCAGCGGCATGATATGCATGGCAAAATTCAACATGCCAAGGAGTGACTGAAGATCTGCCCTGGTAGTTACCCTCACTTGCGCTAGTCTGAACAACAGTCTTGATTCTGGCCAGTTTATCCTGAGGAAGACTGGCCTTCATGTCCACTGTGTTCAAGCAGATGCCTAAAAAGGTGATCTCTGTGCTGGGTCCCTCCACCTTGTGTGGGGCCAACAGAATTTTTAGGTCTGAAAAAGCCGTGCGCAGGACTTGTAGATTTTGCAGTACTTGATCTGGGGATTCTATCAGGAGAAAGTCATCCAGGTAGTGGATGACATGGTTTGCCCTGAAGGTGTTGGTCAATACCCAATGCAGCGCGCTGGCCAGCTGGTCGAACAACCAGGGGCTGGACTTTGACCCGAAGGTCAGTTTACTGGCGAAATAATAAGCACCCTGCCATTTCATGCCATGCCACTGCCATAACTCAGGATGGATGGGTAGTAACTTGAAGGCATCGGTGATGTCTGCTTTCGACAGCCAGGTGCCTTTGCCTAATTTGATTATGACCTGTATTGCTTCGTCTATTGATGCGTATCTCATGGAGAATTCCTCGGATGGAATCAATGAGTTCAAGCTTGGTATGTGTAAAGAATGTGGGGCGGACAAATCATAGATTAGGCGTTTTTTATTATTAAACTTGCTGGTCACGATGCCTACTGGATTGATCCTCCAGCATGCGAAGGGAGGTTGGTTAAACGGCCCTATCAAGTACCCCCGGTCTAGCTCAGTGTGGATCAACTGAGTTACCGCCTCTGGGTCTCTGGCTGCAGACTGAAAATTGTCACATTCGAATGTGGTTTGCGGGAGGGCGAGAAGCCCTGTATGGAAACCGTGTGTCAAGCTGTGGATGACGAACTGGACCCAGGCCGGGTGTGGATGCTCAGCCAAGAATAACGCCAACAGACCCACGTTGACCACGCTTAGTCACGCCGGGCCTTGATTCCTTTGAGGGCATGCTGCGCGTGGATGGGCACTAAAACAGATTGCACACAGGTGTAGCAACCTGCACTGATTGTAGTGACAAATGGCGTAATTATAGTTGTGGCAAATCTGGCTTCTGCCAAGGTATTTAATGGGACGACCTAACTTATCCACCCCGGATGCTGGCTTGGTGTTTGAAGGACCTGGGGCTAAATAAGGTAGCGCTGGATATGCTACGTGTCCCGTATTAGCACACCAACCCATAGTGTGGGAGTACAAGTTGCAGACCATGCACGTCGGGGCTTTAAGCCCTGCAAAATGGCGGCAGAACAATTCCGTGTCTGTTAGACCAATCCAGCACGTGCTGGCACTGTATCAGGGCAGCTGCTGCTTTGGCTGAGAATGACCGGTGATAGTCGAAAAATGCTGTGCCGCCATATTTGTAATATAATTCCACCACCTTGTACATGTACAAATCTAGCTCGGCCCTCCTATGCGGGTTGGCTGTGCAAATCACGTCCCGGTATAAGCTGAATGCTAGAACAAATTCCATGACGTTCAATTTCCTGTTAAGCCTAGCGTCCTTAGACTTCAGGATTACCGAGACCTCCCCACAAGCAATGGTTCTATTGTCCGGGGCCTCATGTGTCGAAATAAGCAGGGATGCCAGGTTGACGTCTTTGCCCTGCAATATATCCTGCCTGATATTGGCCGGAATGAAATGGGACGGGGCGATTAAGGGAAACTGGGATGACCCACCCGAAGCCGCAGGTTCCGCAGGTGTTGGTGTCGCTAATGCTGCCGCCGCAGACCTGGCTTCCACTGATTCCATTCTGGCCTGTAGGTCTGACATGGATGACGCCATACTGTTTATCACGGCGTGTAGTTGGGTGAGTGACGTCTGAATGGTTCCCATGGATACCTCATCCTGGCTCACAGGTGGTACATCTGACATCAGAAGACGATACAACTCGGCTTTCCTTGCAGATGCTGGAAAGGGGATGCCCCTTCGGCGCAGCTCGGCGGACAACTTCGGGATGGTCCAGGAACGTAATGAGGGTCCCACGCTTCGCTCCGACTGGCTGTCCCCGCTATCCCGCGACGCGGAAGAGCCTCCAGGTGTGAATTCTTGCGACATCTTCCTACTGGTCATTAATTGAGAGCCATTAGTACCCCCCTTTTTACCCGAGCTGCGAACTGTGACCTTGTGCCCGTGTGCCTGGCCACTAAGGGGTGCCTGCGGGTGCCGTGGCGGACAAGCGTGCCCCCGCCACCTGCGTGACAGCGCCCAGTGGCCTCCCTGGCCTGTGTCAGGTGTCATGACAGATTAGACCATGCGGCACCTGTGGTGTGACCATGACTGAGAGGACATCCCGGTACGTGTGTCTGTGGTCGTGACAGGACTTTGTGCTGATGTGTGGATGAGCGGTGGTGTGCCTGTAGGCGTGACAGGACTTTTACCTGGCCCGTGGACGTGCAAGATGTGTATGCCAAAACTGCCTGTGGTCGTGACAGGACTTTATTGTGAGTCTGTAGACGTGACAGACGTTGAAACACGAACACCTGTAGTCGTGACAGTTTTTTTTTTTTTTTTACTTTATCGAATGCCTGTAGTCGTGACAGGGTTTTTTTTTTCCTTAACTTTATCGAATGCCTGTAGTCGTGACAGGATTGTATCGCACGTCTGAAGACGTGACAGACGAGTTTAAATGCCCGTGGTCGTGACAGGACTTATGAGAGTCTGTGGACGTGACAGACGTTGAAACACGAACACCTGTAGTCGTGACAGGTTTTTTTTTTTTTTTTTTTTTTTACTTTATCGAACGCCTGTAGTCATGACAGGGTTTTTTGTTTTCTTTTTACTTTATCGAAAGCCTGTAGTCATGACAAGGTTTTTTTTTTTTTTTTTTTTTCATCGAATGCCTGTAGTCGTGACGACAGGATTGTATTGCAAGTTTGAAGACGTGACAGACAAGATTGAATGCCCGTGGTCGTGACAGGACTTATGTGAGTCTGAGGTCGTGACAGACTTCCTTTTTTTTTTTTTTTTTTGGAATGAGGCGTAGGGCACCCCTCCACCATAGGCAATGGATGTCTGACTGCATGTGCTGAGTTGGAAACTGATACGTACCTTATCTTCTGTGTATTTGCCTATGGTGCCACGCAACGTGACACGAACTGTGGAAACAAATATAGTTTTCTTTTTTTATAAAACCAGCATCTAGACTCTGCCGCCGCCTTCCCCCCCGGAAGGGGTGGCTGGTGACAGGAACGGCCAAAGGAACGCACCCCTGCCCGCTGTCTAGCAAGGCCGCGGTGATTTGTGTATGACCTGTTTGTGCGATCGCCTGAACAGACCTGGTGCGTGGATGCGATGCCTGGGTACGAAGACAGCTACTAGGGTAATTACAGGGTGAACATCTTTACGTATTGAGAAAACACCTACTGCTACAAATCCTCCTAAAGAACATACATGAAGTGCTGGTGAACGTTTAGTTATACTGTGATAACATGAATGCAGTACATCCCTTTACACAACATGTAGATGGTTGGACCTTCAGCACAGACCATGTGCTCCGTGGTCAAATTGCAATTGAATCTGAAACTGATCCATGGCCTGCGCACACGTCCCACAGAATAGATGTGAGAGCATATGTCTGACTCAGATTGCATTCGTGTGTGTGGGACGCATTTGTGACCAGTGTGGGGAAAAGACCTTCGAGATTTGACTATCGGCTGCTTATGACCATGCCGGTTCCCTGGCCTGCCGCCGAACCCCCCGACTGTCGCCACCAGTGGCCACCAGGCGGCGCCGTGCAGTGCGAGTCCCGCCGCTTAAGCCGTTCGGCCGGGACTGCGGCTTGAACTGCACAGAACCCGCCGCCGGCCAGTAGACTGGAGCGCGCCTGCCGGTCTCTGCCACCCCCCCTTCTGCGTCCAGCAACCATACCGCCGCCCCCGTCTTACTTGGAGTCGCGATGATGCGACCTGCCTCGCGCTGCCAGACCCGAACCCGCAATGAACCGGAAGTGCTCTGCCTCCTGACCCTCACACGTGCCGGCGATCGTGCTGCAGCAGGTACCATCTGCTACCTTTTAACCCTGTGTGGCCCCGCCCCCCATAGCACAAACCCAGCAATGACATCATTGCTTAACACTTATTTATTTTTAGAGTGTTCACCTGACCATGTGATATTTTTATAGAGTCGGTTGTTACGGGTGCGGCAATATCTAATATTTTTTTAAGTTTTACACTGTAAAAGTATTTTTTAAAAGAATAATATCTTGTTTTTCTGCTATTTTCCAAGAGACATATTTTTTTTATTTTTTGAGTGATTGTCTTATGTAGGGTGTCATTTTTTGTAGGGTCTCTTTTTTTTTTTACAGTGCTCGCCTGACAGCCTTCTGAAGAAGGCAGCCACAATATCTATATGGAAGGCATTGGGCTGCCTTCTCAGCCATCGGGTCCTTGTAAACACAGCATGGGGACCCATTGGGGACAGAGAGTGAGCCCCCTCCCTCCACTAACCTTGTACATGCCACGGTCAGTGCTGACCATAGCATAGCAAGTGTTAATACAGTTAATACAGGCTTTGCTGTCAGTGACTGCGGGCCCCTGCTAATGATTGGACGGGCGCAGCTCCTGCACTTATCTGATCAGCGATCCGGATCTGTACAGCGCTGGGGCTTAAATCACATTCCACAGCGCCGTACATGTACGATGGTTTTTAATATCAAAAAAGGACAGTGCATACAAACAATGGGGTTATCATAGACAATTCAACATAAAATATACAGACATATACATATAGTGCGAAATAACAATTTTGAAAATAACAAGGGATAAATACAGAACTTAATACGTTACAGAACAGGTAAGTCCGGTTGCCTGGGGAAGCAGAAGTATTGGTAAGTTAATCAAGCTAGTGATCCCCAAAGAAATGACCATTTGCTATCCTCCATACATGTTAAAAAGGGTCTGTAGCCCCCCCACCCCACGTGATGTAAAAGAGGACCAGTGACTATGCTAATGACCTTTTATGGCAGTTTTTACAACCTCTGCTCCCCATCAGGTCTGCCTCAAAATCTTTGTAATAAAATATCTTTTAGGTCATACATCCTAACAACTTCATATTACCTTCATCCACTCTGTTCTAACGTCCTGCACACGTGCCAACCAAACATGGCAGAGGTAACTGCAGGATGGCTTGAGTTATCTAATTGCTTTCTGTTATTGAGCTGGGATCGATTTGATTTTGATACCGTAGAAGCATATACATGGCCTGAGTTTTCAGGAGGAAGCACGCGGCCCAAATATGGATTAGGCCACAGATTTCTTTAATTTATATTGCAAGATAGGGTGACCTCGGCTAGAGAGGACGCTAGCCTTTTCCTGATCCCTCTAACGGTTCTTATCTGTGTAAGGTTTGTGTATAACTCTCATGCTATCTTCACGTTTTATGATAGGTGTCTCTGTGAAGTGGTTCCATCTTACTGATTTTATAGCTACAACTAGACTTGAGCGAACACCTGGATGTTCGGGTTCGAGAAGTTCGGCCGAACTTCCCGGAAATGTTCGGGTTCGGGATCCGAACCCGACCCGAACTTCATCCCGAACCCCATTGAAGTCAATGGGGACCCGAACTTTTCGGTACTAAAAAGGCTGTAAAACAGCCCAGGAAAGAGCTAGAGGGCTGCAAAAGGCAGCAACATGTGGGTAAATCCCCTGCAAACAAATGTGGATAGGGAAATGAATTAAAAAAAAAATTTAAAAAAATTAACCAATATCAATTGGACAGAGGTCCCATAGCAGAGAATCTGGCTTCATGTCAGCAGAGAATCAGTCTTCATGTCATAGCAGAGAATCAGGCTTCACGTCACCCACCACTGGAACAGGCCACTGTCACATATTTAGGCCCCGGCACCCAGACAGAGGAGAGAGGTCCCGTAACAGAGAATCTGGCTTCATGTCAGCACAGAATCAGTCTTCATGTCATAGCAGAGAATCAGGCTTCACGTCACCCACCACTGGAACAGGCCACTGTCACATATTTAGGCCCAGGCACCCAGGCAGAGGAGAGAGGTCCCGTAACAGAGAATCTGGCTTCATGTCAGCACAGAATCAGTCTTCATGTCATAGCAGAGAATCAGGCTTCACGTCACCCACCACTGGAACAGGCCACTGTCACATATTTAGGCCCCGGCACCCAGACAGAGGAGAGAGGTCCCGTAACAGAGAATCTGGCTTCATGTCAGCACAGAATCAGTCTTCATGTCATAGCAGAGAATCAGGCTTCACGTCACCAACCACTGGAACAGGCCACTGTCACACATTTAGGCCCTGGCACCCAGACAGAGGAGAGAGGTCCCGTAACAGAGAATCTGGCTTCATGTCAGCACAGAATCAGTCTTCATGTCATAGCAGAGAATCAGGCTTCACGTCACCCACCACTAGAACAGGCCACTGTCACATATTTAGGCCCCGGCACCCAGACAGAGGAGAGAGGTCCTGTAACAGAGAATCTGGCTTCATGTCAGCACAGAATCAGTCTTCATGTCATAGCAGAGAATCAGGCTTCACGTCACCCACCACTGGAACAGGCCACTGTCACATATTTAGGCCCCGGCACCCAGACAGAGGAGAGAGGTCCCGTAACAGAGAATCTGGCTTCATGTCAGCACAGAATCAGTCTTCATGTCATTGCAGATATTAAGGCTTCACGTCACCCACCACTGGAACAGGCCACTGTCACACATTTAGGCCCTGGCACCCAGACAGAGGAGAGAGGTCCCGTAACAGAGAATCTGGCTTCATGTCAGCACAGAATCAGTCTTCATGTCATAGCAGAGAATCAGGCTTCACGTCACCCACCACTGGAACAGGCCACTGTCACATATTTAGGCCCAGGCACCCAGGCAGAGGAGAGAGGTCCCGTAACAGAGAATCTGGCTTCATGTCAGCACAGAATCAGTCTTCATGTTATAGCAGAGAATCAGGCTTCACGTCACCCACCACTGGAACAGGCCACTGTCACATATTTAGGCCCTGGCACCCAGACAGAGGAGAGAGGTCCCGTAACAGAGAATCTGGCTTCATGTCAGCACAGAATCAGTCTTCATGTCATAGCAGAGAATCAGGCTTCACGTCACCCACCACTGGAACATTCCACTTTCACACATTTAAGCCCTGGCACCCAGACAGAGGAGAGAGGTCCCGTAACAGAGAATCTGGCTTCATGTCAGCACAGAATCAGTCTTCATGTCACCCACCACTGGAACAGGCCACCGTCACATATTTAGGCCCAGGCACCCAGGCAGAGGAGAGAGGTCCCGTAACAGAGAATCTGGCTTCATGTCAGCACAGAATCAGTCTTCATGTTATAGCAGAGAGTCAGACTTCATGTCACCCACCACTGGAACAGGCCACTGTCACATATTTAGGCCCCGGCACCCAGACAGAGGAGAGAGGTCCCGTAACAGAGAATCTGGCTTCATGTCAGCACAGAATCAGTCTTCATGTCATAGCAGAGAATCAGGCTTCACGTCACCCACCACTGGAACAGGCCACTGTCACATATTTAGGCCCCGGCACCCAGACAGAGGAGAGGTTCATTCAACTTTGGGTTGCCCCGCAATATAATGGTAAAATGAAAATAAAAATAGGATTGAATGAGGAAGTGCCCTGGAGTACAATAATATATTGTTAAGGGGAGGTAGTTAATGTCTAATCTGCACAAGGGATGGACAGGTCCTGTGGGATCCATGCCTGGTTCATTTTTATGAACGTCAGCTTGTCCACATTGGCTGTAGACAGGCGGCTGCGTTTGTCTGTAATGACGCCCCCTGCCGTGCTGAATACACGTTCTGACAAAACGCTGGCCGCCGGGCAGGCCAGCACCTCCAAGGCATAAAAGGCTAGCTCTGGCCACGTGGACAATTTGGAGACCCAGAAGTTGAATGGGGCCGAACCATCAGTCAGTACGTGGAGGGGTGTGCACAGGTACTGTTCCACCATGTTAGTGAAATGTTGCCTCCTGCTAACACGTTCCGTATCAGGTGGTGGTGCAGTTAGCTGTGGCGTGGTGACAAAACTTTTCCACATCTCTGCCATGCTAACCCTGCCCTCAGAGGAGCTGGCCGTGACACAGCTGCGTTGGCGACCTCTTGCTCCTCCTCTGCCTTGGGCTTCCACTTGTTCCCCTGTGACATTTGGGAATGCTCTCAGTAGCGCGTCTACCAACGTGCGCTTGTACTCGCGCATCTTCCTATCATGCTCCAGTGTAAGAAGTAAGGTGGGCACATTGTCTTTGTACCGGGGATCCAGCAGGGTGGCAACCCAGTAGTCCGCACACGTTAAAATGTGGGCAACTCTGCTGTCGTTGCGCAGGCACTGCAGCATGTAGTCGCTCATGTGTGCCAGGCTTCCCAGAGGTAAGGACAAGCTGTCCTCTGTGGGAGGCGTATCGTCATCGTCCTGTGTTTCCCCCTAGCCACGCACCAGTGATGGGCCCGAGCTGCTTTGGGTGCCACCCCGCTGTGAACATGCTTCATCCTCATCCTCCTCCAACTCATCCTCGTCCTCCTCGTCCTCCAGTAGTGGGCCCTGTCTGGCCACATTTGTACCTGGCCTCTGCTGTTGCAAAAAACCTCCCTCTGAGTCACTTCGAAGAGACTGGCCTGAAAGTGCTAAAAATTACCCCTCTTCCTCCTCTTCCTCCTGGGCCACCTCCTCTTCCATCATCGCCCTAAGTGTTTTCTCAAGGAGACATAGAAGTGGTATTGTAACGCTGATAACGGCGTCATCGCCACTGGCCATGTTGGTGGAGTACTCGAAACAGCGCAACAGGGCACACAGGTCTCGCATGGAGGCCCAGTCATTGGTGGTGAAGTGGTGCTGTTCCGCAGTGCGACTGACCCGTGCGTGCTGCAGCTGAAACTCCACTATGGCCTGCATGTGCAAGGTGGAGTTCCACCTGGTGGGCACGTCGCATATGAGGCGGTGAGCGGGAAGGCCGAAGTTACGCTGTAGCGCAGACAGGCGAGCAGCGCAGGGTGTGAACGCCGGAAGCGCGAACAGACGGCCCACACTTTATGCAGCAGCTCTGACATGTCGGGGTAGTTGCGAATGAACTTCTGCACCACCAAATTCAGCACATGCGCCAGGCAAGGGATGTGCGTCAAACCGGCTAGTCCCAGAGCTGCAACGAGTTTTCGCCCATTATCGCACACCACCAGGCCGGGCTTGAGGCTCACCGGCAGCAACCACTCGTCGGTCTGTTGTTCTATACCCCGCCACAACTCTTGTGCGGTGTGGGGCCTGTCCCCCAAACATATGAGTTTCAGAACGGCCTGCTGACGTTTACCCCGGGCTGTTCTGAAGTTGGTGGTGAAGGTGTGTGGCTGACTGGATGAGCAGGTGGAAGAAGAGGAGGAGGAAGCTGAGTAGGAGGAGGAGGAGACAGGAGGCAAAGAATGTTGCCCTGCGATCCTTGGCGGCGGAAGGACGTGCGCCAAACAGCTCTCCGCCTGGGGCCCAGCCGCCACTACATTTACCCAGTGTGCAGTTAGGGAGATATAGCGTACCTGGCCGTGCTTACTGGTCCACGTATCTGTGGTTAGGTGGACCTTGGCACAGATGGCGTTGCGCAGTGCACACTTGATTTTATCGGACACTTGGTTGTGCAGGGAAGGCACGGCTCTCTTGGAGAAGTAGTGGCGGCTGGGAACAACATACTGTGGGACAGCAAGCGACATGAGCTGTTTGAAGCTGTCTGTGTCCACCAGCCTAAATGACAGCATTTCATAGGCCAGTAGTTTAGAAATGCTGGCATTCAGGGCCAGGGATCAGTGGCTAGGTGGGAATTTACGCTTTCTCTCAAATGTTTGTGAGATGGAGAGCTGAACGCTGCCGTGTGACATGGTTGAGATGCTTGGTGACGCAGGTGGTGGTGTTGGTGGTACATCCCATGTTTGCTGGGCGGCAGGTGCCAAACGTTCCTCCAGAGACGGAGGAAGAGGCCGAGGCGGCAGCTGCAGAAGAGGCCGAGGCGGCAGCAGCAGAAGAGGTAGCAGGGGGAGCCTGAGTGACTTCCTTGTTTTTAAGGTGTTTACTTCACTGCAGTTCATGCTTTGCATGCAGGTGCCTGGTCATGCAGGTTGTGCTATGGTTCAGAACGTTAATGCCTCGCTTCAGGCTCTGATGGCACAGCGTGCAAACCACTCGGGTCTTGTCGTCAGCAGATTGTTTGAAGAAGTGCCATGCCAGGGAACTCCTTGAAGCTGCCTTTGGGGTGCTCGGTCCCAGATGGCGGCGGTCAGTAGCAGGCGGAGTCTCTTGGCGGCGGGTGTTCTGATTTTGCCCACTGCTCCCTCTTTTGCTACGCTGTTGGCTCAGTCTCACCACTGCCTCTTCCTCTGAACTGTGAAAGTCAGTGGCACGACCTTCATTCCATGTGGGGTCTAGGACCTTATCGTCCCCTGCATCGTCTTCCACCCAGTCTTGATCCCTGACCTCCTGTTCAGTCTGCACACTGCAGAAAGACGCAGCAGTTGGCAATTGTGTTTCGTCATCATCAGAGACGTGCTGAGGTGGTATTCCCATGTCCTCATCATCAGGAAACATAAGTGGTTGTGCGTTAGTGCATTCTATCTCTTCCACCCCTGGGGAAGGGCTAGGTGGATGCCCTTGGGAAACCCTGGCAGCAGAGTCTTCAAACAGCATAAGAGACTGCTGCATAACTTGAGGCTCAGACAGTTTCCCTGATATGCATGGGGGTGATGTGACAGACTGATGGGCTTGGTTTTCATGCGCCATCTGTGCGCTTTCTGCAGAAGACTGGGTGGGAGATAATGTGAACGTGCTGGATGCACTGTCGGCCACCCAATTGACTAATGCCTGTACCTGCTCAGGCCTTACCATCCTTAGAACGGCATTGGGCCCCACCAAATATCCCTGTAAATTCTGGCGGCTACTGGGACCTGAGGTAGTTGGTACACTAGGACGTGTGGCTGTGGCAGAACGGCCACGTCCTCTCCCAGCACCAGAGGGTCCACTAACACCACCACGACCAGCACCTTGAATCTAATATACCCTTTTTGGGATAGATTTAAAGTAGGCCTGATATAGCAGAAACTACTAATTTTGAGAATGGCAAATTTGGGAATAGTTTTTCAACCCAGAACAAAAACTGTGCTTTTACGGTCACTAAAAATAATTTGACCAGCTAAAACAGTACTGATTTGGAGGAATATAAATGTCAGGCCTATTTTTTAGGCGCTGTGTGACAGGTATACGTTTAATCACAGAATTAGACTTGTATCTGCACTGTAGCGTGTGTGTTAAGTTTTTAACACAGGGTAATAGTCGCTCCTTGAGGGTAATAGTCGCTCCTTGAGCGGACTAATTTGGGTCTTAGACAAGGTCTTGGATTTAATTAGTTCTTATGATTTAAATAATTTTGATTGTCTAAGAAAAGGAAACGTAAAAACACCGTGGCCTTTATATACCAAAATAATGTTAAAAAATGTATAAGAATAAAATATCTTATTATTTAATTTGACAAAGTCTAAGTCTCTTTTGTGTTTCATTTGGTTAGTGGTGGAATATGACACCATGAGATAACCTTTTGCGAATACAAAAGGGGGACATGGTGTCAGGGAACATCCACCCCCTTTTGGTATGTGCAAGGGTTTATGTGGAAGTGAAAGGGTTAAGTTTATTTACTTACCTGTAATGTGTGCTGGGCTGAACCTGTCCTCGTGGGCACCTGAAGATCTTGATTGGTCTGCTGGCAACGGTCAGCAGGAGTCACCTGTAAGAGAAGAAGATTTCAGTTACTTGCTGCGCATCCAGAAGTTGACAGAGAAGAATCCCCCATCCCACCCCCCCCTTTTTTGTTTATCATCATGGTGTTTATACGGGGTAATAGTCGCTCCTTGAGCGGACTAGTTTGGGTCTTAGATAAGGTCTTGGGATTTAATTAGTTCTTATGATTTAAATCATTTTGATTGTCTAAGAAAAGGAAACGTAAAAACACCGTGGCCTTTATATACCAAAACAATGTTAAAAAATGTATAAGAATAAAATATCTTATTATTTAATTTGACAAAGTCTAAGTCTCTTTTCTGTTTCATTTGGTTAGTGGTGGAATATGACACCATGAGATAACCTTTTGCGAATACAAAAGGGGGACATGGTGTCAGAGAACAGCCACCCCCTTATGGTATGTGCAAGGGTTTATGTGGAAGTGAAAGGGTTAAGTTTATTTACTTACCTGTAATGTGTGCTTGGCTGAACCTGTCCTCGTGGGCACCTGAAGATCTTGATTGGTCTGCTGGTAACGGTCAGCACGAGTCACCTGTAAGAAAAGAAGATTTCAGTTACTTGCTGCGCATCCAGAAGTTGACAGCGAAGAATCCCCCATCCCAATTCCCCCCCCTTTTTTGTTTATCGTCATGGTGTTTATACGGGGTAATAGTCGCTCCTTGAGCGGACTAGTTTGGGTCTTAGACAAGGTCTTGGATTTCATTAGTTCTTATGATTTAAATAATTTTGATTGTCTAAGAAAAAGAAAACGTAAAAACACCGTGGCCTTTATATACCAAAACAATGTTAACCACCTGCCATCTGGGCCATTTGCCCCCTTCCTGACCAGGCCAAATTTTGCAAAACTGACATATCTCACTTTATGTGGTAATAACTTTGGAACACCTTTATTTATCCAAGTCATTCAGAGAATGTTTTCTCGTGACACATTGTACTTCATGATAGTCATAAATTTGAGTCAAAATATTTCACCTTTATTTATGAAAAAATCCCAAATTTACCCAAAAATTTAAAAAACTAAATTTTCTAAATTTCAATTTTTCTGCTTTTAAAACAGAAAGTGATACCTCATAAAATATTTATTACTTAACATTCCCCATATGTCTACTTTATGTTGGCATCATTTTGGAAATGTCATTTAATTTTTTTAGGACGTTAGAAGGCTTAGAAGTTTAGAAGCAATTCTTCAAATTTTTAAGAAAATTGCCAAAACCCACTTTTTAAGGACCAGTTCAGGTCTGAAGTCACTTTGTGGGGCCTACATAGTGGATACCCCCATAAATGACCCCATTGTAGAAACTACACCCCTCAAGGTATTCAAAACCGATTTTACAAACTTTGTTAACCCTTTAGGCGTTCCACAAGAATTAAAGGAAAATGGAGATCAAATTTTTAAATTTCACTTTTTTGGCAGATTTTCCATTTTAATACATTTTTTTCTTTAACACATCGATGGTTAACAGCCAAACAAAACTCAATATTTATTACCCAGATTCTGAGGTTTACAGAAACACCCCACATGTGGTCATAAACTGCTGTATGGGCACACGGCAGGGTGCAGAAGAAAAGGAACTCCACATAGTTTTTAGATGCCATGTCCCATTTGAAGCCCCCTGATGCACCCTTACAGTAGAAACTCCCAAGAAGTGACCCCATTTTGGAAACTAGGGGATAAGGTGCCAGTTTTATTAGTACTATTTTTGGGTACATATGATTTTTTGATCATTCATTATAACACTTTATGGGGCAAGGTGACCAAAAAATTGGTTGTTTTAGCACAGTTTCTATTTATTTATTTTTACAGCGTTCACCTGAGGGGTTCAGTCAAGTGACATTTTTATAGAGCAGATCGTTACGGACGTGGCGATACCTAATATGTATACTTTTTCTCATTTATTAAAGTTTTACACAATAATAGCATTTTTGAAACAAAAAAATTATGTTTTAATGTGTCCATGTTCTGAGAGCTATAGTTTTTTTATTTTTTGAGAGATTTTCTTATGTAGGGGCTCATTTTTTGCGGGATGAGGTGACTGTTTTATTGGATCTATTTTGTGGGACATACGCGTTTTTGATCACTTGGTGTTGCACCTTTTGTGATGCAAGGTGACAAAAATTGCTTGTTTTGACACAGTTTTTTTTTTTTTTTTTTTACGGTGTTCACCCGAGGGGTTAGGTCATGTGATATTTTTATAGAGCTGGTTTTTACGGACGCGGCAATACCTAATACGTATACTTTTTTTTATTTGTTTCACTTTAACACAATAATAGCATTTTTGAAACCAAAAAAATGATGTTTTAGTGTCTCCATGTTCTAAGAGCTATAGTTTTTTTATTTTTTGAGAGATTTTCTTATGTAGGGGCTCATTTTTTGCGGGATGAGGTGACGGTTTTATTGGTACTATTTTGTGGGACATACGCGTTTTTGATCACTTGGTGCTGCACTTTTTGTGATGCAAGGTGACAAAAATTGCTTGTTTTGACACCGTTTTTTTTTTTTTTTTACGGTGTTCACCCGAGGGGTTAGGTCATGTGATATTTTTATAGAGCTGGTTTTTACGGACGCGGCAATACCTAATATGTATACTTTTTTTTATTTTTTCTATTTTTAATAAAAAAAATTTCATTCCTTACTTGGGGACTTTTTTTTTTTTACATGTGAAACTTTTTTCTATTTTTTTATTTTCAACCTTTTAGTTTTTTTATTTTACACTTTTCGTCCCCCATAAGGTCATACAAGACCTCTGGGGGACATTTACTTCACTTTTTCTTTTTTTTTTTTCACTGTTGATTTCTCCTGTAACTGGGGCTGACATAGTAGCCCCAGTTACAGAAGAAATGCACCCCTAGAGAGGCTGTACAGCAGCAATCCAGCGCTGTACAGCCTCAGAGCAGGGCTGATCGAGGTCTCTGAGAGACCTCACACAGCTCCTGCACTCTCCGGTCCTGCTCTGCATACACAGCGCTCGGTGAGCGCTGTGTAGGCAGCGATCCAGAAGGCAGGGACACCTGGGCACTGTCCCTGCTTTCTCTCTGGGTTGCCCTGATGTCACTGACAGCGGGCAACCCGATCAGCAGCTGCACGATTAGCGTGCAGCTGCTATTTCTGAAAGGACCTTTTAAAACGTGCTTTCAGAAATAGAGGTCCACCCATAGGACGTTTATATCCTATGGGCGGACGGAAAGTGGTTAAAAAATGTATAAGAATAAAATATCTTATTATTTAATTTGACAAAGTCTAAGTCTCTTTTGTGTTTCATTTGGTTAGTGGTGGAATATGACACCATGAGATAACCTTTTGCGAATACAAAAGGGGGACATGGTGTCAGGGAACATCCACCCCCTTTTGGTATGTGCAAGGGTTTATGTGGAAGTGAAAGGGTTAAGTTTATTTACTTACCTGTAATGTGTGTTGGGCTGAACCTGTCCTCGTGGGCACCTGAAGATCTTGATTGGTCTGCTGGTAACGGTCAGCACGAGTCACCTGTAAGAGAAGAAGATTTCAGTTACTTGCTGCGTATCCAGAAGTTGACAGCGAAGAATCCCCCATCCCACCCCCCCCCTTTTTTGTTTATCGTCATGGTGTTTATACGGGGTAATAGTCGCTCCTTGAGCGGACTAGTTTGGGTCTTAGACAAGGTCTTGGATTTAATTAGTTCTTATGATTTAAATGATTTTGATTGTCTAAGAAAAGGAAACGTAAAAACACTGTGGCCGTTATATACCAAAAAAAATAAAAAATGTATAAGAATAAAATATCTTATTATTTAATTTGACAAAGTCTAAGTCTCTTTTGTGTTTCATTTGGTTAGTGGTGGAATATGACACCATGGAGCATTACAAGAGGAGTCAGTACTGGAGCGTTACAAGAGGAGCGGTTGATATCAGTCACATGTGAAGTAAATCTCGCCGGCAGCCTTGCTGTGTAGTCATTATCATGCTGCCAGTCCTTCTCCTGTCAGGCTGCTAGTAACACCTGCTGTCAGGATAGAAGTCACAACAGACTTGAGGCTGATTCAGACGGCTGTATGCTGTCCGCAAAAATGCAGATCCGTTTTTTTTCGGACAGTTAAGCATGTCCGCAAAAAATTGGATTGCATTCCGTTTTTTGCTGATCCATAGACTTCAATAGGGCCATGTCCTGATTTTATTTCAAGACACGAAGACTCCTATTGCTTTACCTTTCTTTACTGACCACCACATAGCAGCAAAGAAACAAAAGAACAAGGACATTAGAATAACACCATGACAACAGGCCCCTCCCATGTCTAGCCCGTATATACAGTTGCAAGAAAAAGTATGTGAACCCTTTGGAATGATATGGATTTCTGCACAAATCGGTAATAAAATGTGATCTGATCTTCATCTAAGTCACAACAATAGACCATCACAGTCTGCTTAAACTAATAACACACAAAGAATTAAATGTTACCATGTTTTTATTGAACACACCATGTAAACATTCACAGTGCAGGTGGAAAAAGTATGTGAACCCTTGGATTTAATAACTTGTTGAACCTCCTTTGGCAGCAATAACTTCAACCGAACGTTTCCTGTAGTTGCAGATCAGATGTGCACAACGGTCAGGAGTAATTCTTGACCATTCCTCTTTACAGAACTGTTTCAGTTCAGCAATATTCTTGGGATGTCTGGTGTGAATCGCTTTCTTGAGGTCATGTCACAGCATCTTAATCTGGTTGAGGTCCGGACTCTGACTGGGCCACTCCAGAAGGTGTATTTTCTTCTGTTTAAGCCATTCTGTTGTTGATTTACTTCTATGCTTTGGGTTGTTGTCCTGTTGCAACACCCATCTTCTGTTGAGCTTCAGCTGGTGGACAGATGGCCTTAAGTTCTCCTGCAAAATGTCTTGATAAACTTGGGAATTCATTTTTCCTTCGATGATAGCAATCCGTCCAGGCCCTGACGCAGCAAAGCAGCCCCAAACCATGATGCCCCCACCACCATACTTCACAGTTGGGATGAGGTTTTGATGTTGGTGTGCTGTGACTCTTTTTCTCCACACATAGTGTTGTGTGTTTCTTCCAAACAACTCAACTTTGGTTTCATCTGTCCACAGAATATTTTGCCAGTACTGCTGTGGAATATCCAGGTGCTCTTGTGCAAACTGTAGACGTGCAGCAATGTTTTTTTTTTGACAGCAGTGGCTTCCTCTGTGGTAAAATCCCATGAAATCCATTCTTGTTTAGTATTTTATGTATCGTAGATTCGCTAACAGGGATGTTAGCATATGCCAGAGACTTTTGTAAGTCTTTAGCTGACACTCTAGGATTCTTCTTCACCTCATTGAGCAGTCTGTACTGTGCTCTTGCAGTCATCTTTACAGGATGGACACTCCTAGGGAGAGTAGCAGCAGTGCTGAACTTTCTCCATTTATAGACAATTTGTCTTACTGTGGACTGATAAACAGCAAGGCTTTAGGAGATACTTTTATTACCCTTTCCAGCTTTATGCAAGTCAACAATTCTTAATCGTAGGTCTTCTGAGAGCTCTTTTGTGCGAGGCATCATTCACATCAGGCAATGCTTCTTGTGAAAAGCAAACCAGGAACTGGTGTGTGTTTTTTATAGCACTGGGCAGCTGTAACCAACACCTCCAATCTCATCTCATTGATTGGACTCCAGTTGGCTGGCACCTCACTCCAATTAGCTCTTGGAGATGTCATTAGTCTAGGGGTTCACATACTTTTTCCACCTGCACTGTGAATGTTTACATGGTGTGTTCAATAAAAACATGGTGACATTTAATTATTTGTGTGTTATTAGTTTAGGCAGACTGTGATTGTCTATTGTTGTGACTTAGATGAAGATCAGATCACATTTTATGACTAATTTGTGCAGAAATCCATATAATTCCAAAGGGTTCACATACTTTTTCTTGCAACTGTATATAGTCTATATCTCCCTAAATCCTCCTATTTCTTTGCTGGCACAAAGATAAGTACTATACCAATACTTAAGATTTTTATTCGGATACTCATATATATTGTCATTGGGATTATTAATTTCGTTTTATAAGGGGTTTCCTTGGGGGTGGGAGTTTCCTTGTGTTTTACCCTTTTCCAGTGTATTTTCTCTTTCTATCCCTATCTCCTAGGGATTTTTTACCTCACGCGCCTTTCCTGCCCCCCCCCGTCCCCACGCCAGTCCCCTTGTGGGCTGGCGTGGGTTATTCCTATCGTTTCCCTCTCTCTCCCCTCTTACTGGTAGGCGTCTGCTCTCTCATCCTCTTCCTTCCGATCCCGCTTCCCGCGCTTCTTCTGTCTGTGGCGCGTCCAAAGTCTCGCGAGACTTCAGCCGCCATGTTAGTTTTCTCTTCCTCATCGCCGTTAGCGTTTTTCGAGCTGCCTCACTCTTCGGGGCAGCCTCCGGCTCCTCCCCTCTTGTCTAATGACGCCCCCGTCTAGGACTTTCATTGCTTTTTCTTCGGCGCTTGCACTCGGCCACGCCTCCTTGTGACGCGGTCGGTCTCTCATTTCAGTTCGGCTGCCATTTTCGCCACTGCAGTTTGTCTTTTCTGAAAAGGTGCCTCATGATAATAGCAGATAGGTTTCATTTATATATATATATACATACAGTCAGGTCCATAAATATTGGGACATCGACACAATTCTAAAATTTTTGACTCTATACACCACCACAATGGATTTGAAATGAAACGAACAAGATGTGCTTTAACTGCAGACTGTAAGCTGTATTTGAGGGTATTTACATCCAAATCAGGTGAACGGTGTAGGAATTACATCAGTTTGCATATGTGCCTCCCACTTGTTAAGGGACCAAAAGTAATGGGACAATTGACTTCTCAGCTGTTCCATGACCAGGTGTGTGTTATTCCCTCATTATCCCAATTACAATGAGCAGATAAAAGGTCCAGAGTTCATTTCAAGTGTGCTATTTGCATTTGGAATCTGTTGCTGTCAACTTTAAAGATGAGATCCAAAGAGCTGTCACTATCAGTGAAGCAAGTCATCATTAGGCTCAAAAAACAAAACAAACCCATCAGAGAGACAGCAAAAACATTAGGCGTGGCCAAAACAACTGTTTGGAACATTCTTAAAAAAAAAGGAACGCACCGGTGAGCTCAGCAACAACAAAAGACCCGGAAGACCACGGAAAACAACTGTGGTGGATGACCGAAGAATTCTTTCTCTGCTGAAGAAAACACCCTTCACAACAGTTGGCCAGATCAAGAACACTCTCCAGGAGGTAGGTGTATCTGTGTCAAAGTCAACATTTAAGAGAAGACTTCACCAGAGTGAATACAGAGGGTTCACCACAAGATGTAAACCATTGGTGAGCCTCAAAAACAGGAAGGCCAGATTAGAGTTTGCCAAACGACATCTAAAAAAGCCTTCATAGTTCTGGAACAACATCCTATGGACAGATGTGACCAAGATCAACTTGTACCAGAGTGATGGCAAGAGAAGAGTATGGAGAATGAAAGGAACTGCTCATGATCCTAAGCATACCACCTCATCAGTGAAGCATGGTGGTGGTAGTATCATGGCGTGGGAATGTATGGCTGCCAATGGAACTGGTTTTCTTGTATTTATTGATCATGTGACTGCTGACAAAAGCAGCAGGATGAATTCTGAAGTTTTTCGGGCAATATTATCTGCTCATATTCAGCCAAATGCTTCAGAACTCATTGGACAGTGCTTCACAGTGCAGATGGACAATGACCCACAGCATACTGCAAAAGCAACCAAAGAGTTTTTTAAGGGAAAGAAGTGGAATGTTATGCAATGGCCAAGTCAATCACTTGACCTGAATCCGATTGAGCATGCATTTCACTTGCTGAAGACAAAACTGAAGGGAAAATGCCCCAAAAACAAGCAGAAACTGAAGACAGTTGCAGTAGAGGCCTGGCAGAGCATCACCAGAGATGAAACCCAGCGTCTGGTGATGTCTATGCGTTCCAGACTTCAGGCTGTAATTGACTGCAAAGGATTTGCAACCAAGTATTAAAAAGTGAAAGTTTGATTTATGATTATTATTCTGTCCCGTTACTTTTGGTCCCTTTAGAAGTGGGAGGCACATATGCAAACTGTTGTAATTCCTACACCGTTCACCTGATTTGGATGTAAATACCTCAAATTAAAGCTGACAGTCTGCAGGTAAAGCACATCTTGTTAGTTTCATATCAAATCCATTGTGGTGGTGTATAGAGCCAAAAATGTTAGAATTGTGTCGATGTCCCAATATTTATGGACCTGACTGTATATATATATATATATATATATATACACACTGCTCAAAAAAATAAAGGGAACACTTAAACAACACAATGTAACTCCAAGTCAATCACACTTCTGTGAAATCAAACTGTCCACTTAGGAAGCAACACTGAGTGACAATCAATTTCACATGCTGTTGTGCAAATGGGATAGACAACAGGCAATTAGCAAGACACCCCCAATAAAGGAGTGGTTCTGCAGGTGGTAACCACAGACCACTTCTCAATTCCTATGCTTCCTGGTTGATGTTTTGGTCACTTTTGAATGCTGGCGGTGCTTTCACTCTAGTGGTAGCATGAGACGGAGTCTACAACCCACACAAGTGGCTCAGGTAGTGCAGCTTATCCAGGATGGCACATCAATGCGAGCTGTGGCAAGAAGGTTTGCTGTGTCTGTCAGCGTAGTGTCCAGAGCATGGAGGCGCTACCAGGAGACAGGCCAGTACATCAGGAGACGTGGAGGAGGCCGTAGGAAGGCAACAACCCAGCAGCAGGACCACTACCTCCGCCTTTGTGCAAGGAGAAACAGGAGGAGCACTGCCAGAGCCCTGCAAAATGACCTCCAGCAGGCCACAAATGTGCATGTGTCTGCTCAAACGGTCAGAAACAGTCTCCATGAGGGTGATATGAGGGCCCGACGTCCACAGGTGGGGGTTGTGCTTACAGCCCAACACCGTGCAGGACGTTTGGCATTTGCCAGAGAACACAAGATTGGCAAATTCGCCACTGGCGCCCTGTGCTCTTCACAGATGAATGCAGGTTCACACTGAGCACATGTGACAGACGTGACAGAGTCTGGAGACGCCGTGGAGAATGTTCTGCTGCCTGCAACATCCTCCAGCATGACCGGTTTGGCATTGGGTCAGTAATGGTGTGGGGTGGCATTTCTTTGGAGGGCCGCACAGCCCTCCATGTGCTCGCCAGAGGTAGCCTGACTGTCATTAGGTACCGAGATGAGATCCTCAGACCCCTTGTGAGACCATATGCTGGTGCGGTTGGCCCTGGGTTCCTCCTAATGCAAGACAATGCTAGAGCTCATGTGGCTGGAGTGTGTCAGCAGTTCCTGCAAGACAAAGGCATTGATGCTATGGACTGGCCCGCCCATTCCCCAGACCTGAATCCAATTGAGCACATCTGGGACATCTTGTCTCGCTCTATCCACCAACATCACGTTGCACCACAGACTGTCCAGGAGTTGGCAGATGCTTTAGTCCAGGTCTGGGAGGAGATCCCTCAGGAGACCGTCCACCACCTCATCAGGAGCATGCACAGGCGTTGTAGGGAGGTCCTACAGGCACATGGAGGCCACACACACTACTGAGCCTCATTTTGACTTGTTTTAAGGACATTACTTTAAAGTTGGATCAGCCTGTAGTGTGTTTTTCCACTTAAATTTTGAGTGTGACTCCAAATCCAGACCTCAATGGGTTAAAAAATTTGATTTCCATTTTTTTATTTTTGTGTGATTTTGTTGTCAGCACATTCAACTATGTAAAGAACAAAGTATTTCAGAAAAATATTTAAGTAATTCAGATCTAGGATGTGTTATTTTTGTGTTCCCTTTATTTTTTTGAGCAGTGTATATATTTGTATTCGGGTCGTCTATGCATGTGAGACCTACCTACCTACTTCTAAAGCAGTAGAGGTGTGCCGAGACTGCTGTACGGAGGGTAGGCTAAAGGGGCCCACCCCGAAAGAGTTGTTGTAATAATGGGATTGGGAGGGTGGGGCAAACGAGCTGACGCTGGTGAGGATAGAGGGGGGAAGGCAGAGCCTTATAAACGCTAAACCCCGCCTCCCCTCATACAAACACAGCAAATATACATTTGCTTATCACTTGTATTCGGGTCGTCTATGCGTGTGAGACCTACCTACCTACTTCTAAAGCAGTAGAGGTGTGCCGAGACTGCTGTACGGAGGGTAGGCTAAAGGGGCCAAAAATCACAAACATAGGTTAAATGTTATATGTTTATTTATAATTACAAAACTAGATTACTGAAGGCACTAGACATTTCAACCTGCGGGTTTGGTATATACGGGGCATAACAAGCCGACTTCCACCTGCCTAGCTTCTTAATTACATGTACCGGGACATTGTGCTTAGATGCAGCGGAGGCCGCCCCGATGCGCATAGAATGCCCCGTAATCGAGCTGGGGTCGACACCAATGTTCCTCAACAAAATACGGATAAACTTGAGGAAATTTGTGCAACTCAAAGGAGCAGAACCTAACCTAAGGAGAGGTGCCTCACCCGGGGTTTCTTTAATAAACTGTAACCACTCTCGAATGGTTTTCACAGGACACCATTTATTACCAGTAGTAAAGTATTTAACTTTAGTCAGCTGTCCTAGGCGTGTCGTCTTTGTAGAGGTTAGCGTAAGAATGTAACAAGACCCGTCCCAAGAGAGCTGACTCTTCCTCAGATAATTTTTACAGCTCGCGGCGCAGGTGAATTCGCCTGGTCTGAGGAAACCATAGAAAGCCGGATACATGGTTGTCTTTATCAGTAAGCTAGTATATTCACCAAAAGGATATCCTTGCAACATATCAGATAAGGACCTGAACATCTTCCCCGTAAATGGCTGCCGGGAAGGACGGGTGACAGCAGAGCCTTTCTGTATACCCCTCAGTAACATTCTGATAGGATGCGCAGAAAACAATGATGGTAGATGAGGATGCTTCAAATACAAATGATGTTGTATACCGGCCAGATATGACTTAATAGTACTGTAAGACAGCTTCAGGTGTGAGTGGCAAAATGCACCAAATGCCAGTAGATAAGATATATATCCTGCTCCACCTGACGGGTGCGTTCTCTTAAAGTTACAGAATGACGCCCAAGCTTTCTTATACATCCTCAGGGTGTTATCGGACAGTGATCTAGTCATAAGAGACCTAGCAGTGGCAAGGTGAGCCGCTAGTCCATCACCAATTGGTTGAACTCGGGAATGGTTGCCGGTGTGTGGTCTGCCTGTGGAGAGACCTGAAAGAAGAGCGACAGGTTACCCCTAGATAAAGCATCCGCCGCTACGTTAGCTTGCCCCTTAATGTGATCACATATAATATGGAAATTATATTGAAGTGATAACCAAACGAGTCTCCTCACAAATGACATAATCTGAGCAGAGGCTGATCTAGCCTTAGTGAGTATCTCTACTAAGGCCTCATTATCTGTCAGGAAGAGCACTGACTGATTCCTCCATAGTGGACCCCACACCCGAGCTGCCGCCACCAGCGGGTATATCTCGAATAATGAGGAACACCTGGTGAAGCCCTCCAACCTGACCACCTCCGCTGGCCATTGATCTGCCATCCACCTATGACCGAAAATAGCTGCAAAGCCTACTAGGGATGAGGCATCCGTATGGACTACTGGAGATTTACTTGAAACTGACAGAACGAATAACGATATGCCGTTCCACTGTGACAGGAACTCATCCCACATAACTAAATCTGCCATCGCATTCTGATCTATGACTACCAGGCTATCTTGATCGTGAGCATGTTTCAAGAGCTTCAACGGTCTAGCGATAAACGACCTGCCTTGTGGAATAATGCGTGTAGCGAAGTTAAGCATACCAAGCAGTGACTGGAGATCTGCTTTGGTGACAGTCCTGATGCGTGCTAACCTATGAACTGCTTCCTTAACTCTAATCAATTTGTCCTGCGGGAGACTAGCTTCCATATTAACGGTGTTTAGGCAAATGCCGAGAAAGGTGATGGTAGTATCAGGACCTTCCACCTTGTGTGGGGCAACGGGGACCCTGAGATCTGCAAACATCGCTTGCAGCACCTGCAGGTCCTGAGGAGCATGGTTCGGGGATTCTATTAACAGAAAGTCATCCAGATAGTGAATTACGTGATTGACCCGGAACAAATCTTGAAGTATCCAATGCAGGGCTATGGCAAACTGGTTAAAAATCCAGGGGCTAGATTTAGAACCAAAGGTCAATTTGTTAGCGAAGTAGTACTTATTTGACCACTTAATCCCATACCTTAGCCACAACTCTGGTTGGACAGGGAGCAACTTAAAGGCATCAGTAATGTCGGCCTTAGATAGCCAAGCTCCCCTACCCAGACTGAGAATAACCTGGATAGCTTCATCAATGGATGCATATTTCATAGAAAATTCCTCTGAAGGAATTAATGAGTTAAGGCTAGGTACCGGTAAAGAATGTGGAGCTGACAGGTCATAGATTAGCCTCTTTTTATTGCTAAATTTGCCAGTCACTACACTAACTGGGTTAATCCTCCAACAATCAAAGGGAGGTTGATCAAATGGCCCAATGAGATACCCCTTATTGAGCTCGGCCTGAATGAGCTGAGAAACTGCTTTGGGATCCTTCGAGGCTGACAGTAGGTTCCTACATTCATAGTTGGCCTGAGGAAGAGCCAGTAAGCCTGTATGGAAACCTGCTGACAAACCCTTAATGATGAAACGCACCCAGTTGGTATCTGGATGCGAACCTAACAAGGACTGAAGGAGGCTGACATTCACCATGCCTAGTCATGCCGGTTCCTGGTTTCTTTGTGGGCAAGATGCCCGGGGATGGGCTCTAAAACATATGGCACATAAATGCAATAGCCTACATTGGTTGAAATGACAGACCGCGAAATTGAAATTATTACAGATTTGGGATCTGCCCAAATACTTGATGGGTCGCCCCAATTTGTCTACCCCCGAAGTAGCCTTACTGACTGACGGGCCAGGAGTACTACTCGCCTGTGACAGAGCTGGGTTATCACTGACTGAGCACCAGTCCGTCATATGCGAGTATGAATTGCATTTGGAGCAGGCTGAGGCTTTGAGACCGGCAAAGTGTCTACAGAATAATTCCGTATCAATATTAGACCAATCTACCGTATGTTGGAATTGAGCCAACGCCGCTGCAGCTTTTGCTGAGAAGGAACGGTGATAGTCGTAAAAGGCTGACCCACCATACTTATAAGCAAAATCCACCACCTTGTACATATACAGGTCTAACTCCTCCCTGCGCTGAGGATTAGTTGAACAAACAACATCCCTATATAAGCTGAAAGCTAAAACAAACTCTGGGATGCTGAGTTTCCTGCTCAACCGCACATCTTTGGACCTGAGCACAACCGAAACCTCACCACAGACTATGGTTTTGTTGTCCGGTGCCTCATGTGCTGCTATTAGCAAGGATGCTAAATTAACATCCTTGCCATCAATTATATCCTGCCTAATGTTAGCAGGAATAAAATGAGAAGGTGCTATAGAGGGTGTTAGACCTGACCCACCAGTTATACTATTGCGGGAATTAGAAGATCCCGCCGCACTCTGTGCCATCAACCGAGTAGCTGTATTGCCAGCTTCGACCGACTCTAATCTATTTTGAAAGTCCGACATAGATGATGCCATAGAGTTGATGACCGCGTGCAACTGGATGAGCGAGGTCTGGATCGTAGCCATGGAAACCGTCTCCTGACTCTGGCCCGCCGGATCCGAAGACAGCAATCGAAAAAGTTCCACCTTCCTTGCGGAGGCTGGGAATGGGATGCCTCTTTTGGTCAGCTCTGCCATCAACTTGGGCACTGTCCATGATCTTAACGACTGCCTGGAGTCTCTCGCTGAACCTGATGCCACGCTTGCATGGGAAGATGACGTGTCGCCCACCACAGATTCTTGAGACATCTTTAACTAAAACATGACATGGTTAATGTAGAACAGAAATCCACCACCTGAATTCACCTGAGCCAAGACGTGCTAAGAACCCTCGTATCCACACACACGTGACTCGTACCCAGCACACAATTCACCCTACAACCACCCAATGGCCGAACCTGAATGTGGATACCATAGAACTTATTGTGAAGCACCCAGCGAGTATCGGCTGACCCAGATAGTAACGTGAGGCATGCAATTCGTAACTGTAGTGAGGACAGGACCCGAACCTGTCTGTAGTCGTGACAGGCGTATCAAATCGTTGCCTGTAATCGTGACAGGACTTAATGAGTCTTTAGTCGTGACAGACGTATCGCATCGTTGCCTGTAGTCGTGACAGGACTTAATGAGTCTGTAGTCGTGACAGACATATCGAATCGTTGCCTGTAGTCGTGACAGGACTTAAATGAGCCTGTAGTCGTGACAGACGTATCGAATCGTTGCCTGTAGTTGTGACAGGCTATAACATAATTGTGGACCTATCAGACATATTCAAGTCCTATGTAAAGCTATATGCTGAAAACATTACATATACAAGTCTTTTTTTTTTTTTTTTTTTTTTTACGCATGAGTTGTGGCAGACTACCACAATAGTACTATACCTGAAGTTGTCTGCTTGTGGATGCCAAAACAGCTATAAGACTGAATACATAACAGAGTGTTAGGTACTACTGGCTATAACCTCAACCTACCCTAGTCTAAGATAAATCGTAGCTTACATGCCCCGGATGCCTGCGTGTCAGATAAACTCAGCCGCTTCTAATCGCAGAAATCCTTATATGCCAAACCGTATATCTAGGAAAATCACAGTAGTGCTATAAGTACTAAAATATACCCCCTTTTTTTTTATTTATATATATACATACATATATATATATATATATATATATATATAGACACACCTACACATATACGCCTGACCCCATGTGACTGCCTAATAATAATTATCCTAACTAACAATACAAATACACATTCAGTTTAAGTAAACCATGAATACTAATGCTTATAAGGATTTGTATAGTAGCACTACTGACTTTGACCAGTAGATAGGGTGCAAGTACAGTTTAGCCAGCAGAGCACGATAGAGCAGAGAGATGCCGACAATGAAAACAGCAGAAGGTTGGTATGATCGCATGCTGAACACCCCCGTTCTCTCTCCCCTGTGCACTGGCCATACCAGCCGCAAACGAGCTGATGCTGGTGAGGATAGAGGGGGGAAGGCAGAGCCTTATAAACGCTAAACCCCGCCTCCCCTCATACAAACACAGCAAATATACATTTGCTTATCACATATTTATAGATTCCTTTGGTCCATTACTAATCACCCCAGCATGTCTGAACAGGGTTCTCCCATCAGTCCTCAAGTCCCTGAGGATTTCGATATGGGGATCCAATCCCACAGCCTGACTCCTCTTCCGCCCACAGGGGATGACATCCTTTTGTTGGATGAAGCCCAGGCAAAGGCCATTCAGCGTTCGGTCTCGAACACGATTATAGCGGCCATGGGGTCCATGTCCCATACCCTCTCGAGATCCATCTCAGAGGCTTTTCGGACCCAGCTATCTTCTTCCAGGGGTCAGGGCCACCCCAGTCTGGTCCCGTCTGCCTCCAGAAACCCTGTGAATGGTCGCTTTTACCACCCAGGATAGCGTGCCCACGACATGCAAAAGAGCCTATCCGCACCAGGCAGAAAAAGGCGCGGCATTGGAAATGTGCCAGAGCACAGCCTGATACTGAATCTGACTCCGATGTCGGATCTGAGGAAGAGGCTAAGGCAGACATCTCATATGACTCGGAAGATGAATTGGCAAATATGTCAGTGGACCGCGCCACCCCAGCCCCAGCCTTTTTGGCCGGTAGCAAGACCTTAGCCGAGGCCGCTACTGACGCCTTGGTCTCCTTGGTGGACCCGTCGGGTGAACCACTTTTCTATCCGGGCGTCCTCCATCATCCGAGATCGGCAGAGTGGCTCCCAGTGGACCACGTTGCCAAGTATTTAGAAGTTAGGGTGCGTTGCCCTCTTAGTAAGAAGGCACGCAACAAGCTTAGGGCGGAATATCCTGGACCGCTAGTGCCCAACAAGGTCTGCGATACCCCGGTCGTAGACCCAAAGATGGCTCA
The DNA here is from genome assembly GCF_905171765.1 of Bufo bufo. Taxonomy (NCBI): domain Eukaryota; kingdom Metazoa; phylum Chordata; class Amphibia; order Anura; family Bufonidae; genus Bufo; species Bufo bufo. The sequence continues at coordinate 280,398,319 of NC_053393.1, read as the reverse complement.
GTTCTTATCTAAGTCGGATTGGAACCCCCGCTAGGGCCTGGAGTCGGCTCTTAAAGCCTGCCAGGATAATCTTCTGGATATTTTCAGCCCCTTAGCCAGAATTTTTGAGTTGGCAGAATCCACTAGGGCAGAAGATAGGAGGGTTGACCCGGAAGAGCTTAGGGGTTGGATACAAAGGGCTATTTGCATAGTCAGCAATGTCAACACGTCCCTCTCCATTGAAAGGCGCAAAGCCATTCTGTTTAAGATTGAGCCTAAGTTGGCCAATCTCGCCCTCACTGAGGCAGGCAAGGAGGTTTAGGGCTTGCTCTTTGGTGACTCCTTCTTCAAAGATTTGAGCCGGTTTATAGGCACCTTTAAGGCTCTTGACAAGGCTCAGTCCTCTATGAAGAGGGTCTTTCATGGTAGGGTTTCCACCAGGGACGGCAGTTCCAGAGGCGCCCTATTTATCAGACCCGAGGCTCGGGTCGAAGGCTCCTACTCGCAGAGATCATCCTTTGCACCAAATCCTCCTACCATAATGCCAGGCAGCCATTGGGTTTCTTTCCTACCAGAGGTGGACCAGGTCGCGCTAGAGGCTTCAGAGGGTAAACGAGCTCAAGACGACCTTACGGTAAGCATCCCACCTCAACCTTTTTCGGATGTTCATGTAGGGGGCAGGCTCGGTCACTTTCCTCACGCTTGGACTCTCATCACCTCGGACCAGTGGGTCCTTTCCACAGTCCGAGGTTTCCATGTAGAGCTGGTGGAGTACCCGCATCTTTTTTCTTTTCCCCATCCTCAGATTCTCTCGCGGTCATCTCAACGTTTGATATACAGAAAGCTGTCAGACCTCGGCCAGAAGGAGGCGGTAGAGCGAGCTCCAGACTCGCATTCAGTTTTCCTCAGCAGCCTCTTTTTAGTGGAAAAGAAAGGGGGCCAGTTGCGACCCGTTATCAACCTAAAGGCCTTGAACAGGTTCGTCCGATACCAGCATTTCAAAATGGAAGGCATTCACCTTCTCAGAGACTTACTTCTTCAGGGAGATTGGATGGTGAAACTCGATCTTTAGGACGCATACCTTACTGTTCCAGTCGCAGAGTCCTCCAGAGACCTCCACTTCCTATGGAAAGGGGAGGTGTGGCATTTCACATGTCTTCCTTTCGGCCTTTTATCCGCCCCTTGGTGTTTCACCAAGTTGATGCCTCCAGCTATGGCGTGGCTCCGCAGTCGAGGAGTCTGCCTAGTGATTTACCTGGACAACATTCTCATTTTAGCTCAGGATCGTTCTATCCTTCTGAGACATCTGGATTGGTCGGTGAACCTCCTTTCTGGTTTAGGATTTCTACTCAATCGAGAGAAATCCGTCCTGGTCCCTTCTCAGACCATGGAATTCCTGGATTTTACTGTAGATTCCTTAACAGAAACTTCAAGCCTTCCCCTTGCGAAGGTCCAAGCGATTCGCAGGGAATTGCGCAGGGCATTGGCAGTGTTGCAGATCTCTCTTCCTCACCTGGCCCGCATCATCGGCCTCCTGTCTTCTATTCAAGCAGTCTTCCCTGCCCCACTCCCTTATCGGGCCCTTCAACGTCTGAAGACAGCTCATCTCCACTCCAGAGCTTCGTACGCGGACCAGATATCTTTGGATTCGGAGACCAGGGACCAACTAACCTGGTGGATCCACAATCTCTTGGCTTGGAACGGCAAGGCGATTTGCGCTTCGCGACCAGACTTTACGGTGGATTTGGATGCAGGTCTTCGTGGTCGGACGCTCATTGCGATGGTGTAACCACAGGAGGACCCTGGTCAACAGACGAATCCAGACTTCACATCAATGCTCTGGAAATTCTAGCGGGATCATTTGCTATTCTGAGTTTCTTGAATGGCATGGCCAGGGCTTGCATCAGGCTGCACATGGACAATGTCTCGGCGGTCCGTTATGTCAACTCCATGGGAGGCACGCGCTCGTCAATGTTGACTCATCTAGCGAAAGACTTCTGGTCGTAATGTCTTTCCAGGGACATTACGGTGCTGGCAGAGTACCTTCCGGGCCTGTGCAACGCCCAGGTGGATTGGAGTTCTTGCTATCTCTCAGATGGCAGCGATTGGAAGTTGGACGGGAAGGTGTTCTCTGCTTTCTCGTCTCTTTGGAGTCCCTTCTCTATCGACCTCTTCGCTTCCCGTCTGAATGCACAGCTTCCCCGGTTTTACAGTTGGCGCCAAGATCCAGAGGCAGAGGCTGTGGATGCCTTCCTCCAGGATTGGTCCCGATCCCTGATGTACGCGTTCCTACAGTTTGCTTTGAAACCACGGGTCCTGAGCCAGGTGCGTCAACAACGGGCCGATCTGGTGATGGTAGTTCCTTTTTGGGGCACCCAGCCTTGGTTCCCTCAGTTACTGGAGCTGATGATAAAGATTCCTCTTCTTCTGCCAGAGTCTCCGGGTCTCCTTCGGGGGCCATGGGGCCTGATGCATCCCGTTCTTTTGGACGGCTCCCTACGGTTTCTGGGATGCAGAATTTCAGGGTCTCCTGGGGAGTCCAAGGGCTTTCAGATGCGACTAGAAGACTTTTGGAGGACGCATGGGCTCTCGGCACAAGACGAGCTTATAAATCAGCCTGGAGATCTTGGTCTGGCTGGTGCTTGGCTCTGGATTTGAATCCCACTTCGGCGCCTGTAGAGGAGATCCTACACTTCCTTACCTCGTTTTTCGAGGACGGCAAGGCCTACCGCAAGATAAATTTGTTTAGATTGGCCATTTCCTCTGCGCATCAAGGTTTCAACGGTTTCCCAGCAGGCCAACACCCTTTGGTGTGCCGTTTGTTGCGAGGTTCACATCTGTCTCGTCCGCCTAGGCCAAGGTTTTCCACTACATGGGATGTCTCCTGTGTTCTGTCCCTCTTCTCCGCTTGGCCGTCTAATTCCGACTTATCATTAAGCCAGTTGTCGGCAAAATTGGTTACTCTGTTTGCCTAATTTCCTGTAAGAGGGTCTCGGACGTCCGCGCCTTGGATCACGATGCCAGATCTTTTACCCCGCGGGGGTTTCCTTTAATATCATGCGACGTACCAAGACTCACATTCGATCGGTCTCGTATCCTAGGTTCTCTTCTTCCCTGGCACTTTGCCCGGTGCTTGTGGGAGTACGGAGCTCGGACTCTACCGCATCAATCTTCTATGGTTCCCCATCTTTTTCTATCCTTCCGCCGCCCTTTTGCTCCGGTCAGTAGCACCACTCTGGCGCGTTGGGTTAAGTGGATCATGACCTTGGCAGGGGTGGACACATCCATTTTTACAGCTCACTCCGCTAGAGGAGCTTCAGCTACCTCTATGGTGATTTCGGGGGTGCCGCTGGAGGACATCATGAGACTTGCGGATTGGTCTAGGGCAGTGATGGTGACCCATTTAGAGGCCGAGTGCCCAAACTGCAACCCAAAACCCACTTATTTATCACAAAGTGCCAACACGGCAGTTTACCCTAAATACTACAGTCCAATATAGTATCGTCCATGTACTTTATCATTTAGCTATAATATCCTGCCTACATTCAGTGCGCTGCCTGTGCTGTTCATAGTGCGCCCTGCGCTGATGAATGGCAGGAAAGGTCTAAGGCATATTGGTAGACCATAGACTTTTTCCAGGGTGCGGGTGCCCACAGAGAGAACTCCGAGTGCCGCCTCTGGCACCCGTGCCATAGGTTCGCCACCACTGGTCTAGGGTTTCCACGTTTACGGAGTTCTATTTTCACCCTCAGCATGCCTTTTCTTTGGTCATGGAGCAGATTTGAACCAGCAATAGGAGCCTCTGTGTCTTGAAATAAAATTGCATGATTTTACTAAATTATGATGTAAAGTCATGATTTTATGAAAGACACGGAGGCGAGTATTGCCCCTCCCTTCTACCCGCCCTCTATTAACTATCAGTTACTGGGATTTTTGTTTCCTCCAAAGGGATTGTTGTATTGACTGTTTATTTATGGATATTTGTTTACCTCGTCCCTGAAGCGGGGAGTAATGTCCTTTTTCATGTATTTCTGTTTTGCAGGATGATGGCTTGATGGCGTGCGGAGCTTGAGGGGAGGTCTGCAGTTTCCAGGGTTACTCATGTTATAATTCCTCTGTTCCGTTTTTTTCTCCAGTTCATATTGAAAGTTATCTGGAGGTTATGCAGTCATCAGTGTGGCATCCTGCTCTTTTGTTTCTTTGCTGCTATGTGGTGGTCAGTAAAGAAAGGTATAGCAATGCTCGCCTCCGTGTCTTTCATAAAATCATCATTTTATTGTATTGTACATTGTATTACATTGTATTGTACAGTGACAATAAAGGCATCTTATCTTATCTTAACTGACAAGTATAGGACATGTTTCATTTTTTCCTAAAGAATGAACCCAGCTTATCTAATCTAACTGCAAATAGACCAATAATAGCCTTTAGAAGGTGTTACACTATTAAAGATAAATTGGTCAGGAGGAGAGTAAGTCCCAGTGGAACTAATAATTGGTTGACAATAAATAGACCCGCAGGTAACCACAAATGTGCATATTGCTCCTTTTGCAGTTTCAAAAGCCAACTTCAAATACCTTACCTTTGGGGGAGTCTCTCATATAGTCACACAATTTATTACGTGCAGAAGCATGTTGTTTACCTTGTCAAATGTACATGTGGAGCCTTCTATATAGGCAAGACTATACGCCTCTTATTTGAAAGGATTATAGAGCACTTTAACACCTTAAGGACCGGGAAAGGCTGCACCAGGTTGATTGAGCACGTTCGCAATTCACACGGTGGTGATCCGCACTGCCTTACCTTCGCAGGGATAGAGCTGGAGCCGAGTGAAAGGGATTTTCATAATCTTACTTTTGATACATCACAGATTAGACATATATTATACAAGCCTCATCTCTTGTGGCATGCAGCACATCGAATTAGCACATATCACACCCTGCCAGTGCTGGACACAATAGCAGCAATCTGAACATAGGAGCTATTTAACATCTCACCTCACATACAATGAAACGAACTGAGATAACCTATTCAACTTATTAGCATATAGAGAAAAACCTGTTCAATGTAAAATGAGCTTTTGTCATGTATTGTATACAGCAGATACTAGCATTGTTTAACTGTAAGTTTCAACTGTATCTTCACAAACATGTCTCCCAAGGCCTGCTGAGAACTACCAGGATTGTTCCAATTGGATCTTGAGAGACAATATGCGCCCACCCCCAAAAAGCCCTATAAGTATGTGCTGAAAAATAAAGATGTCAGATATTTAACCACCTAAGTTCAGTCTGGGCTGGTTATTTACCTCCTGATCAGAAGCAAACCGGATATTCATTGCACAGGGAAATATTCATGGGTTGGAGGTCTGATGCCTCATCTTATACCAGCATAAACCTGCCTGAAGAAAACTGCTAACAGTTTGGTGTCAGAAGGTGGGATCCACCAAAATACAGTATAGGGTAAGTGATTCTATATTTAAGATATATATTATTACTGCCCTATACTGTAAGAGTGGATTATTTGAACCCGGTAAGCGCTTCTGATAAGCGTCTCCCAGGAATCTGATATTCCTAAAGAAATAGAGGGATCTGAAGTCCCAGAGGAATCTGATATTCCTAAAGAAATAGAGGGATCTGAAGTCCCAGAGGAATCTGATATTCCTGAAAAAATGGGGTCTGTAGTCCCCTAATCTGAAAAACAGTATTGTGTGCAACGAATATCCTTTGCTAAAACCTGTATATTGCTGTATAGTTGCTTAAGCATATTTAGTCGTTATATATAGATAAGGTTGAATTTTACTGTACAGACTGTGTATAGATTATGTATAGATTGTATGTGAGTTCATGCTGAAATTGAAGGTATAAAATTGGCCATCAATAGTTTAAAATTTGCCATAAATTCAGGAGTAGTATGAGCCTGAATTAGAAGTAATACCATCCAGAATAGTTTAAAATCTGCCATAAATTCAGGAGTAGTATGAGCCTGAATTAGAAGAAATAGGATAAAAACCCACATAAACTGATAAGCATAAGGTTTATCAGTAAGTATTTTTGCACTGAACACAAACATCCTTTGATAAACCTCCAAATTCAGCTGATCTCACTGTATATTTTAGCTAAGTAAAAATGGGCAATTCTTATGGTAAGGAGGATCCCAAAAATAAACTGAATTTTTAATTTAGAACTGAAAATCATGTTCCGAAATCTGCTGCAAATCACTCTATGGTGAAACTGTCTCCTAAAATGAATTGGGGGAAAGTCCAAAAATGTTTGTCCAGAGGTGTTTAGGTCCATTTTATACTGATCCTTGGGTTGATAATATGTGAAAATGGACAGAAGGAATGAAATGTACTGACCCGTTCCCAAAAGAAGGGTCTTTTTCAGACTTTCATATGGCCATGATCAAGGGCCTATGTCTGAATGACATAGACACTTTTCCATGGTACAAAGGAGACCCTCATTGGAATAAAGTGTATATGAAAACTTGTGGCCAGGCATGGCTATCTGTGCAAAAGTTTTGGACTGACTTGTGCAGTTCAAACACAAGACAACAAAGTAAAAACCCCCATTGTGACTCCAACTCATGTCCCACCCCCATATGTGCCATTGTACAATTGGGTGATGAGATATGCGCACACTTGATCTACCACAAGCTTCTGGCTTTACAGAACCTGTGGAACAAGTTTTGTCTGAGCATACTAGTCAGCCTATTGTACAGTCTGAACAGCCCAGTAGAACAATATATGCAAGGGCATTAAAGATTCAAGGGCTGACCAAAGACTCTAGCGGTCTATGGTCAAATGGAGGAGTAGTAAATTGGATGGGAAGACCCTTCCCAACCCCATGGACTATGAGTAGTAGTAAATTGGATGGGAAGACCCTTCCCAACCCCATGGACAATGAGTCCATTAATTCTGATGCCTAGAGACTTGCAGCAGATACAAGAGGAATATGTGGCAAAACTGATTAAGAAATTAAACATTGACTATAATATTTCGTTCTTGTTTCCCTTGCCAACAGGTGCACCAACCCAACCCTCATCTTACAGGAAAAGATGGCGCTGGATAATCTTTTAGCTTCTTAGGGGGGGTTTCTGTGAGTTTATAGGAGAGGACTGCAGATACCAGGGATAAAGTCCAGGCTCATATGGATAAGATCACTGTAATTGAGATAGGGCTATTACTGAGGGATAGAATCCTTTCGCAGCTTTGGGTGGTTTTGGAGATTTCCTGTTTTCCATAGGTAACTGGTTGAAGGAAATAGGAATATATATATATACTCATGTTGTTGTTTTTTTCTCTTTATCATATATATCCTGGTGAGATGCTCCTGCTGTTTGATCGATCGGAACGCCCAGTCACGTGCAGAGAATCACATCCTCATCGCAGCTCCCAGATACACCACAGATCAACCTATGTCTTTGATGGAAAGGATGTCCAACTAAACGTCCATCACCACGCCACACCTTACCACATCAGGACCTGCCTCAGAGTCAACTCCCCAAAGAATCGAACCGAAGGATGGAGCATCATCATGGAGGCAATAACACCCAAGGAGCACCACAATCGACGAGGGCAAGCTGAGGAAACCGAAGATTCAGCAAGAGACTCAAAGAACACAGGGGACATATTACAGAGAGGAGGGAACTGTCATGGAAAGTTTTATTAAGCATAGGATGACTATAGTAGACTTTCTTTTGGCTTAGGAATGGTATGTAGGTTTATTTTCTATATGCCTCCCTGTGTAAGGTCTGACCTGATTACGGTTATGAGAGCGTGATCTGGGTCAGGTCGTTGCAAGGGAAATTCTATAAATCAGCACTCTGGTCCCTACTTCCCATGTGAAAGCCGCCACCGTTGATTTGAGAGGGATCCAATGGCTGCTGGCTCTGAGAGCAATGTTCTTAGTGAAGGCTACCAGCGGGTCCTCATCAGCAACGGTGGGGTATGGCACACTGATGCCGGTCTCACTGAACCATGGGCACCCCAACATGGAACATTGGTTGGTGGGACTGGTGTCCATGTGAATGCTATATCACCTTTCTTGGTCGACCCTGTTTTAAAAGACCTTCCTCAGAGACTGATCCCCCCTTTCGGAACCATGTCTAACAGAGATTCACTGTGGGTCAGTAGCATATTTGTACCAGATTAAATAGATGTGGTCCGATTAGGGCCAGATTTGTTTAAAAGAAGGCTGATTCATTTGGGAGCATTTGCGCATGTTCTGGGTGTGGTAGTGGATGGTGAGTGTTTGAGAGCCACCCACCGCCACTCTCGGGAAATGTGCGAATGTGTACCTTCCAGGTCTAAAAGGTATTTCTATTGGTCAAGGCATGAGGTGAAATGTACCTGCCTATCTGTAACATTACTGGGCAGCCATGTGCCATGGAGGGCGGGGTTAGCCCAGTAAACGATCTAACCCGAATATCCTATCTATGTGTAGAGTTTGCATGCCTTATCTTTTTTCTTACTTTTCTTTCTTCTCTCTTTTCACTATGCAGGAGATTTTTTCCTACTGTGCGCCAAATTATACAGAAGTTTTTTTTTATCTCCTTCATAGTCTTTAGTGTCTTCATGTGTCACACACACATGATATATATATATATATATATATATATACACACACACGTACACACACACACACGGCCTTAGATGGAGGAAAACGTACAGTGATCCTGTATATATATATATATATATATATATATATATATAAAAGTTGGGATCAATGGTTGGATTGAAAGGGATTTTCATAATCTTACTTTTGATACATCACAGATTAGACATATATTATACAAGCCTCATCTCTTGTGGCATGCAGCACATCGAATTAGCACATATCACACCCTGCCAGTGCTGGACACAATAGCAGCATCCCTGAACATAGGAGCTATTTAACATCTCACCTCACATACAATGAAACGAACTGAGATAACCTATTCAACTTATTAGCATATAGAGAAAAACCTGTTCAATGTAAAATAAGCTTTTGTCATGTATTGTATACAGCAGATACTAGCATTGTTTAACAAAGTTTCAACTGTATCTTCACAAACATGTCTCCCAAGGCCTGCTGAGAACTACCAGGATTGTTCCAATTGGATCTTGAGAGACAATATGCACCCACCCCCAAAAAGCCCTATAAGTATGTGCTGAAAAATAAAGATGTCAGATATTTAACCACCTAAGTTCAGTCTGGGCTGGTTATTTACCTCCTGATCAGAAGCAAACCGGATATTCATTGCACAGGGAAATATTCATGGGTTGGAGGTCTGATGCCTCATCTTATACCAGCATAAACCTGCCTGAAGAAAACCGCTAACACCGAGTATGCCCTCGGGGGGGGGGGGGGGGGGGGTGATAGGCACAGCACACTCCTAAGGAGAGAGGCTAGGTGGATCATGAAGGCAGCTGCACTTGGTCCTCTTGGACTGAACAATAGAAACGACTTGAGTGTGTTTATTTGAGAAAATCCTCACTGCCTTTGTTTATTTATGTGTCACGGCTGTTTGTGAGCAACAATAGTAATACACAGTACAGAGATACTGACTGGACCCAGAACTAGGGAGGATAAAGGATGACCCCTGTCCAACCCTCAACGCTCTCCCTATTCTGCTAAAGCACATGCCCGGATCCCAATGGCGGAACGAGGCATGCCCACGTGCCTAAGACTAATGACCACTGTAACCCCTACAATAGTGGAAGGGGCACGGCCACCAGTGCCCTACTCAGTATATGGAGGGAACCGTTGCCACCTCAGATCCAGTCAGAAATAAACAGAAACACAACAATGTCTGCACACTTAGCTGGAGGTGTTGCAGCTGCAGAGAAGACGGATCCAAGGACAGGCTGGCAATATCCGGAGAGCTAGCTGCAGCAGAACACAGGTCCAGTGAACTGATAGCCACAACTGAAGAAACTAAAGCAAGAGCTACAACTGAAGTGAGAACTATAATCCACATCCTATCATAGGAGGAGGGGTGATATAAAGAGAGGGAAATCAAACACATGAAGAACAGCTGTGGTGAAAGAAACCAAAAGTAAACAGAGTAGTGAGGACTCCTCCCAGCTCTAGTAGTGACATCATCACAGGGGTGGAGAAACAGAGCTGTGAGAACGTCCCAAAGCTCTGGTAGTGACAGTACCCCCCCCCCCCCCTCTACGGGTGGACTCCGGACACCCAGGACCCACCTTCTCAGGATGAGCCCTATGAAATGCCCTGATGAGGCGAGTGGCTTTAATGTCCGACACCGAAACCCACATCCTCTCCTCAGGACCATAACCCTTCCAATGAACGAGGTACTGAAGAGAACCGCGGACAATGCGAGAGTCCACAATTCTGGAAACCTCAAACTCCAGATTCCCATCAACCAAAATCGGAGGAGGAGGCAAAGAGGAGGGTACCGTGGGCTGGACATATGGTTTTAAGAGAGATCTGTGAAATACATTATGTATCTTCCAACCCGTGGAAGATCAAGACGGAAGGCAACAGGATTGATGACTGACAAGATTTTATAAGGCCCAATAAACTTGGGACCCAATTTCAGGAGGGAACCTTCAACTTAATGTTTCTAGTAGACAACCACACCAGATCACCAACATTCAGGTCCGGACCAGGCACACGTCTCTTATCAGCCACACGCCTATACCTCTCACTCATCTTTTTAAGATTACTCTGAATCTTTTGCCAAATGGTAGACAAAGACGAGGAAAATCTCTCCTCCTCAGGTAAACCAGAAAGAGCCCCTCCCGAGAATGTCCCAAACTGCGGATGGAACCCATATGCACCAAAGAATGGTGACTTATCAGAAGATTCCTGACGACGGTTGTTCAGAGCAAACTCAGCAAGAGGGAGAAATGAACACCAATCCTCCTGGTTCTCTGCCACAAAACAGCGCAAATATGTCTCCAGATTCTGATTGAGGCGCTCAGTCTGACCATTCGACTGCGGATGAAAAGCAGAAGAGAAGGACAGCCGAACCCCAGGCGAGAACAGAAAGCCTTCCAGAACCTGGACAAAACTGCGTGCCTCTATCGGAAACAATATCAGAGGGAAATGCCGTGCAATTTAAACAATATGGTCGACAAAAGCTTGCGCCAACGTTTTAGCATTGGGTAAACCAGGGAAAGGTACGAAATGAGCCATCTTGCTAAAACGGTCCACCACCACAAGGATCACCGTTTTCCCCGAGGAACGAGGAAGATCCGTGATAAAGTCCATGGACAGGTGTGTCCAAGGACGGGAAGGAATGGGTAACGGGAGAAGGGAACCTGAAGGCCGTGAACGAGGGACCTTAGCGCGAGCGCACGTCTCACAAGCAGCACAAAACCCTCCACCGACTTACGAAGAGCCGGCCACCAAAATCTCTGAGCAATGAGATCCACCGTGGCTCTACTCCCGGGGTGACCAGCAAGAACCGTATCATGATGCTCCTTAAAGAGTTTGTGACGTAGCTCAGGAGGCACGAACAACTTCCCAGAAGGACAACGGGCAGGTGTCTCAGTCTGGGCAGCCTGGACCTCGGCCTCCAAATCGGAATATAGAGCAGAAACAACTACCCCCTCCGCCAAAATGGGACCCGGGTCTCGGAGTTTCCTCCTCCCGGAAAACAGCGAGAGAGAGCATCAGCCTTCACATTTTTGATCCCAGGTCGGAATGTAACAACAAAATTGAATCTGGAGAAGAACAGAGACCATCTGGCCTGTCTCGGATTCATACGCTGGCCGACTCCAAGTATGCCAGATTCTTATGGTCGGTAAAAACGGTGATAGGGTGCCTGGCCCCCTCCAACCAATGGCGCCATTCCTCGAAAGCCAACTTGATGGCCAACAACTCCCTATCTCCCACATCATAGTTTCTCTCTGCTGGGGAGAGTTTTTTAGAGAAAAAGGCACAGGGTCGCCACTTGGCAGGGGAAGGGCCCTGGGACAAAACCGCACCCACACCCACCTCGGAAGCATCCACCTCAACAATAAAAGGTAAGGAAACATCGGGATGCACCAAGACGGGAGCAGACGCAAAATTCTCTTTAATCTTAGAAAAGGCTGTAAGCGCCTCCTCCGACCAAGAGGAAAAATCCGCCCCCTTTTTTGTCATGTCAGTGAGGGGTTTGACAACAGAGGAATAATTCAAAATGAACTTTCTGTAATAGTTCGCAAAACCCAGAAAGCTCATCAATGCCTTCTGATTCTCAGGAAGCTCCCACTCAAGTACAGCACGGACCTTCTCCGGATCCATGCGAAAACCAGAAGCAGAGAGGAGAAAACCCAGAAATTAAATCTCCGATACCATAAAAAGACATTTCTCCAGCTTGGCGTACAATTTATTTTCCCGCAGAATCTGCAGAACCTGAAAAAGATGATCCTGATGGGTCTGAACATCAGGGGAAAAAATCAAAATATCATCAAGATACACCAATACAAATTTCCCCATTAAATGATAGAAAATACTATTAACAAAATGCTGAAAGACGGCCGGAGCATTCATCAGGCCGAAAGGCATAACGAGATTCTCGAAATGCCCATCAGGGGTATTAAAGGCCGTTTTCCATTCATCCCTCTCTCTGACCCTGACCAGGTTGTACGGGCCTCTCAAATCCAATTTGGAAAACACCTTGGCCCCAACAATTTGATTGAAGAGGTCCGGGATCAGAGGAAGGGGATAGGGATCGCGAATCGTGATACGGTTCAGTTCCCTAAAATCTAGGCAAGGTCTCAGAGAGCCATCTTTCTTTTTAACAAAAAAAAACCCGCGGCCACAGGTGACTTTGAGGGACGAATATGCCCCTTTTCGAGACTCTCGGAGATGTAAGTTCGCATAGCGATTCTTTCCGGTTGTGAGAGATTGTAGAGGCGTGCTTTTGGCAGCTTGGCGCCGGGAATGAGGTTAATGGGACAGTCAAACTCCCGGTGAGGAGGTAGCTCCTGAACATCGCTCTCGGAAAACACGTCCGACAAATCAGAGAGAAATGATGGCACCGTTTTAGTAGACACCTCTGCAAAAGTCGCTGTGAGACAATTCTCTCTACAAAAATCACTCCACTCATTTATTTGCCTTCCTTGCCAATCAATAGTGGGGTTATGTCTAGTGAGCCAGGGTAACCCCAAAACTAGAGGAGACGGCAATCCGTTAAGGACAAAACAAGATATATCCTCCACATGAGTGTCACCTACAGCTAGCCGGATATTGTGAACAATGCCCTTCAGAGATCTCTGTGAGAGTGGAGCAGAGTCAATAGCAAAAACAGGTATATCTTTATCTAATGTGCAAACCTGAAAACCATGCATGGCTACAAATTGAGCGTCAATAAGATTGACGGCCGCTCCACTATCGACAAAAATCTCACAAGAAATGACTTTGCTCTCTAGCGCCACCCTGGCAGACAGGAGAAAACGGGAACTGCAGGTCAGAGGAAAAGCATCAAATCCTACATCAACTTTGCCCAAAGTAGCAGATGAAGCAGAACTTGATGATTCACCTTTTGAGATTTTTCTCTTATTATGGCTCTTAGTACGGTTCAAGAATCTCCTAGACGGACAAACATTTGCCAAATGACCTATGCCCCCACAACAAAAACACACCATACTCTGAGGACTAAATCCTCCTCTATCAGGGGCAAGTCGACCCAGCTGCATGGGCTCCTCCTCAGAGGGGAGCGAGACAGGATGAGGCCCCTGCACACCGAATGAGTCCGCACCACTGCCCCTAGACTGACAATGGCTGGACAGAGAGGTCTCGTTTCTTTCTCTTAGACGCCTGTCAAGGCGTACCGCCAAGGACATGGCAGACTCTAAGGACGTTGGTCTCTCATGGAAAGCAAACGCATCTTTTAATCTCTCCGAGAGACCATGACAGAACTGGCTCCGGAGTGCAGCATCATTCCAACCCGAATCAGCTGCCCATCTCCGAAATTCAGAACAATAAAGCTCCGCAGACCGTTTGTTCTGGCATAAAACACGTAGGTTAGATTCGGCCAGAGCAACATGATCCGGGTCATCATAAATCTGCCCCAGGGCCACAAAAAATCCCTCCACGGATCGAAGGGAGGGATCCCCTGATGGCAGCGAAAAAGCCCAAGTCTGAGCATTACCCCTGAGCAGGGAAATGACAATCCTCACCCTCTGCTCCTGATTACTAGAAGAGTGAGGACACAAGCAAAAATGGAGTTTGCATGCCTCTCTGAAACGAACAAAATTCTCACTGCCCCCGGAGAACGTCTCCGGAAGTGAGACCTTTGGCTCGCAACAGACTCCATGAGCCGGAGCAGGGCCCAATGCTTGAAGCTGGGTCATAGATTGACGGAGATCCGCTACTTCCAAAGAAAGACCCTGCATGCGGTCAAACAGGTCAGAAAGCGGATCCATGTCAAAAAAGGACGGTTTTGGTGGATTATAATGTCACGGCTGTTTGTGAGCAACAATAGTAATACACAGTACAGAGCTACTGACTGGACCCAGAACTAGGGAGGATAAAGGGTGACCCCTGTCCAACCCTCAACGCTCTCCCTATTCTGCTAAAGCACATGCCCGGATCCCAATGGCGGAACGAGGCATGCCCACGTGCCTAAGACTAATGACCACTGTAACCCCTACAATAGTGGAAGGGGCACGGCCACCAGTGCCCTACTCAGTATATGGAGGGAACCGTGGCCACCTCAGATCCAGTCAGAAATAAACAGGAACACAACAATGTCTGCACACTTAGCTGGAGGTGTTGCAGCCGCAGAGAAGACGGATCCAAGGACAGGCTGGCAATATCCGGAGAGCTAGCTACAGCAGAACACAGGTCCAGTGAACTGATAGCCACAAGTGAAGAAACTAAAGCAAGAGCTACAACTGAAGTGAGACCTATAATCCACATCCTATCATAGGAGGAGGGGTGATATAAAGAGAGGGAAATCAAACACATGAAGAACAGCTGTGGTGAAAGAAACCAAAAGTAAACAGAGTAGTGAGAACTCCTCCCAGCTCTAGTAGTGACATCATCACAGGGGTGGAGAAACAGAGCTGTGAGAACGTCCCAAAGCTCTGGTAGTGACATTATGTGTTTGCTTTGTATTGTGATAGTTATTTGTTTTATGTATTTTGGATTATTTGACAAACGTTTTTGTTGCCACGACAACTAAGCGCTGTGTCAATAAATACTGACAAACGCTAGCGCAGTGAATTCAGAGGCCAGACGAAGCGCAAGTTAGCGTGAAACGGCCGTTGCCACTCCTGTGTCCGTGAAGCTCGCATGTCATGCTCCTACCGGATTGCTTTTTTAAGTGAAGAATAAAGGACTGTTTTTATTCA